>NC_052311.1:30355721-30655721 GCF_016432855.1 Salvelinus namaycush
CCTATCAGTCAATGGTGGTGTGGTGTGTGTGTGTAGTTTTGTGTGTCTTTGTATCGCTGTCTGGCTTTCCATTCCTCCATCAGCCCCCACCTCTTCACTCCTCCACCACTCCATTTCCTGTCTCTCCATCAGATATCTCTCCTCCTCTCAGCACAGGAGGTCCATCTCTCTATCTCCTCTCCTCCTCTGCCTTTGTGCCCTTGGCACACAGCTGTCATTAGGTCTGGGAAATAGCAGTCTGCTGACACACACACACACACACACACACACACACACACACACACACACACACACACACACACACACACACACACACACACACACACACACACACACACACACACACACACACACACACACACACACACACACACACACACACACACATACACACAGAGCGTGATCACAAACTCAGTTAGCACCACACTCACATACACAAGAACACATGCATATACACACGGCAACAACACAACTACCTAAACACAACTACGGAAGCCCTGAAGCCCCCCAAAAACAACTTAGTATCTTGTTTGAACGACTTAGTATCTAGTTAGAACGTCATGGTACAAAAACATTTTTTACTACGTCGTTTAAATTAGATACTTAGTCATTCGAACGAGATACTAAGTTATTTGAACAACTTGTTATCTCGTTCAATAGACTTAATTGTTATTTGGTCTAATTAGGCCTCATTTGTTGTGCAGTGCCAGTTGTTTTTTGTTCACTGATTCCATCCATTGATATAACTATTAATTGATATTTATTTGATAGGGCTGCTTATGAATGCCAGAGCATGTAAGTGAGCCAACATAACATTTCAAAGTGTTTTTGACAGCCTGGTTTGCTCTTCATGCTCAGCGTCATCCTTCCGAGGGTCACGTGTTCAATCCCAGTGGTCGACTCTTCAATCCCAGTGGTAGACACCCAGTGGTCGACTCTTCAATCCCAGTGGTAGACACCCAGTGGTCGACTCTTCAATCCCAGTGGTAGACACCCAGTGGTCGACTCTTCAATCCCAGTGGTAGACACCCAGTGGTCGACTCTTCAATCCCAGTGGTAGACACCCAGTGGTCGACTCTTCAATCCCAGTGGTAGGCACCCAGTGGTCGACTCTTCAATCCCAGTGGTAGGCACCCAGTGGTCGACTCTTCAATCCCAGTGGTAGGCACCCAGTGGTCGACTCTTCAATCCCAGTGGTAGACACCCAGTGGTCGACTCTTCAATCCCAGTGGTAGACACCCAGTGGTCGACTCTTCAATCCCAGTGGTAGACACCCAGTGGTCGACTCTTCAATCCCAGTGGTAGACACCCAGTGGTCGACTCTTCAATCCCAGTGGTAGACACCCAGTGGTCGACTCTTCAATCCCAGTGGTAGACACCCAGTGGTCGACTCTTCAATCCCAGTGGTAGACACCCAGTGGTCGACTCTTCAATCCCAGTGGTAGACACCCAGTGGTCGACTCTTCAATCCCAGTGGTAGACACCCAGTGGTCGACTCTTCAATCCCAGTGGTAGACACCCAGTGGTCGACTCTTCAATCCCAGTGGTAGACACCCAGTGGTCGACTCTTCAATCCCAGTGGTAGACACCCAGTGGTCGACTCTTCAATCCCAGTGGTAGACACCCAGTGGTCGACTCTTCAATCCCAGTGGTAGACACCCAGTGGTCGACTCTTCAATCCCAGTGGTAGACACCCAGTGGTCGACTCTTCAATCCCAGTGGTAGACACCCAGTGGTCGACTCTTCAATCCCAGTGGTAGACACCCAGTGGTCGACTCTTCAATCCCAGTGGTAGACACCCAGTGGTCGACTCTTCAATCCCAGTGGTAGACACCCAGTGGTCGACTCTTCAATCCCAGTGGTAGACACCCAGTGGTCGACTCTTCAATCCCAGTGGTAGACACCCAATGGTAGACTCTTCAATCCCAGTGGTAGACACCCAGTGGTCGACTCTTCAATCCCAGTGGTAGACACCCAGTGGTCGACTCTTCAATCCCAGTGGTAGGCACCCAGTGGTCGACTCTTCAATCCCAGTGGTAGGCACCCAGTGGTCGACTCTTCAATCCCAGTGGTAGGCACCCAGTGGTCGACTCTTCAATCCCAGTGGTAGACACCCAGTGGTCGACTCTTCAATCCCAGTGGTAGACACCCAGTGGTCGACTCTTCAATCCCAGTGGTAGACACCCAGTGGTCGACTCTTCAATCCCAGTGGTAGACACCCAGTGGTCGACTCTTCAATCCTAGTGGTAGACACCCAGTGGTCGACTCTTCAATCCCAGTGGTAGACACCCAGTGGTCGACTCTTCAATCCCAGTGGTAGACACCCAGTGGTCGACTCTTCAATCCCAGTGGTAGACACCCAGTGGTCGACTCTTCAATCCCAGTGGTAGACACCCAGTGGTCGACTCTTCAATCCCAGTGGTAGACACCCAGTGGTCGACTCTTCAATCCCAGTGGTAGACACCCAGTGGTCGACTCTTCAATCCCAGTGGTAGACACCCAGTGGTCGACTCTTCAATCCCAGTGGTAGACACCCAGTGGTCGACTCTTCAATCCCAGTGGTAGACACCCAGTGATCGACTCTTCAATCCCAGTGGTAGACACCCAGTGATCGACTCTTCAATCCCAGTGGTAGACACCCAGTGGTAGACTTTTCAATCCCAGTGGTAGACACCCAGTGGTCGACTCTTCAATCCCAGTGGTAGACACCCAGTGGTCGACTCTTCAATCCCAGTGGTAGACACCCAGTGGTAGACACCCAGTGGTCGACTCTTCAATCCCAGTGGTAGACACCCAGTGGTAGACACCCAGTGGTCGACTCTTCAATCCCAGTGGGATCCCAAACCATAACCCTTACCGTAACCATTTGGAATGAATGCCTAAACTTAAACAAGGTAGTCGTGTTAGTTTTAACCCTATCCAACACCTTAACCCTTAATGCACAATTCTGCCACATATTCATCAACTCCTGCACCAAACCAGTGTCTACATATGTGAAAAAAAGCACGCTTCTATGATCTGAGGTGAAACCGATAAGAAGAAAGGTCCTAAAACATTTTTTTCTCTGTGACATCACAGGGTAGGATTAAAAGTTAAAAACAGTGATTTTCAAAACCTGCAACGAGTTTCTATACCAAGGAAAGGTATTTTCTTGCTCCCCACGTCCCCTCAAATCTCATAGTGTTTGAAAATCACTGTTTTTAAAATGTTTTAACTTTTGTTTATGTTATCAGGTAGAACTTTTTTTATTAATATTTGTTTTTATACAAAACACAGAAATGCACAATTTTCACATATATATATATTTTTTTTTATTTTTAATTTCACCTTTATTTAACCAGGTAGGCTAGTTGAGAACAAGTTCTCATTTACAACTGCGAACTGGCCAAGATAAAGCAAAGCAGTGCGACACAAACAACAACACAGAGTTACACATGGAATAAACAAACATACAGTCAATAACACAATGGGGGGGAAAAGTATATATACAGTGTGTACAAATGAGGTAAGATGAGAGAGGTAAGGCAATAAATAGGCCATAGTGGCGAAATAATGACAATTTTGCAATTAAACACTGGAGTGATAGATATGCAGAAGATTAATGTTCAAGTAGAGATACTGGGGTGCAAAGGAGAAAAAAAACAACAGTATGGGGATGGGGTAGTTGGATGGGCTATTTACAGATGGGCTATGTACAGGTGCAGTGATCTGTGAGCTGCTCTGACAGCTGGTGCTTAAAGTTAGTGAGGGAGATATGAGTCTCCAGCTTCAGTGATTTTTGCAAATCGTTCCAGTCATTGGCAGCAGAGAACTGGAAGGAAAGTTGACCAAAGGAGGAATTGGCTTTGGGGGTGACCAGTGAAATATAGCTGCTGGAGCGAGTGCTACGGGTGGGTGCTGCTATGGTGACCAGTGAGCTGAGATAAGGTGGGGCTTTACCTAGCAAAGACTTATAGATTGACACTGGTATTGTGCTGGAGATTATGAAAATGAGGTTGAAAAATTGGTGGAGTTGCCCTTTAACTTAAGCATTCAGAATGAATAAATAATTATGCTGAGCAGGAGGAAAGGAGCAACCCAGGGTGTCAAAAATACTTTAAAATGTGAAGTTTGGAGTAACTTCTAAATTTGAAGTTTGGCGAAACGTGGAAAAAAGGTCAGAATCGGAAGTCAAATCGGTAAAACCGTGAGTTTAAGTCACACACTTACATCCGCTGGCCTTCAAAAGCAGCCCTATCAAAGAACTGTCAATGAATAATACTGTCAATGGATGGAGTGGCTGCAGCAAACGGGCGGACAAGCACAACTGGCGCTGCATAATAAATTAGGCGTAATTAGACAAAAGAAAAATGACGTAGTTCAAACAAGATACTAAGTCATTTGGACGAGATAATTCCAAGAGTGTAAGTAAAAACTGTTTTGCTTTATGCTTCAGGGTCTGGCTCTCACAGTGTGTTCACATCATTCCAGACAGGCAGAAAGACAGAGCAGACAGAGCAGCGTTTAGCAGAGCAGATCCAGTACAACAGGGAACTGTAGCCGGAGCAGCTAATATCTGCTTATTGTTATTCAACTGGTGGACTGGGAACAGATAAAACCACATCTGGTACTCAGTTCTGCTTCATATATCAATTGTCTACTGTATGTAAACCTTAAAATACTCTGCCAACATGGAGACTGGCAGTGACTAATGCTCCTGTTGCATAAAGCCCTTTTGTGACTTCAGTAGTACTGTGTTTTAAACTCTCCGCTCTAACAAAATCCACCTCTCCTCTCGTCTTAATCCATTGACACATATTCACTTCAGCTGTGAGATGTAACGTCTGTGAAGGGAGTTGACACAAACACACATCCTCTTGGGAGAAAATGTAAATGGTATTCCTGGGTTGATGTGCTGTCAGATTTGGGATTACCCGGGATGCAATTAAAGCTCTCAGCAGCAGTACCAGCAGTAGCAGCAGCAGTAGCAGCAGTAGCAGCAACAGCGCGGTCATTTTTAAGAAATGAGTGCATTTTGCATCCCTTTGATATATCAAGTAGAAATTGTGCACAAATAAAGCCTGTTATATTAAATGACGTTCCCTGTAATATAAACCACATGGAAAATATGATAAATCAGATTTTTTATATGAATAAAAACTTGCTGAAGTGCCAAAATTTAGCTTTTGCACATGTCCCTCTGTGAATCTTCTGTGACCTCAAGGAAGATTATAACCCACTTAACCCAACATTTCTCCATGTTTTCACCATCATTGTAAAGCCCTAGTCATTTTGTTGCTTTGACAAAGTAATTTCAAGAGATTATTGTTTATTTAATGTGATTGCCCAATGCTCACATCACGTCATTTCAAAGTGGGTAATTGAGTAATATTTGGTTGAGATGTGAATTTCCAATGTGTTATCACTATGCTTTCAACCATATAAAAGCACAACCAAATTCCAATTGAAAAACAATGTCTGATTTTTCTGCACAGATTATTACAGCAATTGTGAAGATCTCCACGGACCTGCAATGACCTATGCATGCTATCTTGAACATATACACTTTATATGATTACATAAGAAGAAATGTATAGTTACAGTAACCTCCAAATTTGGCCATGGACGTGTTACTCATTTTAAGGTTGAATGTTAAATTAGTTTGTAAGAAAGCCTTAAAACCTCTTAAGGATCGGACCCTTTTTTTCTATTTTTTCCCCCATCATCTTTGAAATTAAAGAGAAAGGCCATTATATGACGTAGGACTCTAGGCACAATTTAGATTTTGGCTACTAGATAGCAGCAGTTTATGTGCAAAGTTTTAGACTGATCCAACGAACCATTACATTACTGTTTAAAAAAATCAAGTCTGCCCAAATGTGTCTAATTGGTTTATTGATACATTTTCAAGTACATAACTGTGCACTCTCCTCAAACAATAGCATGGTATTCTTTCACTGTAAATTGGACAGTGCAGTTAGATGAACAAGTCCTGGGAAATGTTCTTGTTACTTACAGCGTCATGCTAATCACATTAGCTCACGTTAGCGCAACCGTCCCATGTAGGTGGGGGGGGGGGGGGGGGGGGGCAACGATCCTGTAGAGGTTAAGAATGTGATTAAGCCAGTGGCGCATATGGAACTATCCAAGCAGCAGATACATCTACTTTAAATTTTGATATTTGGTTGCATTGTCAACCAAACACAATTCAATATGACTTTTGTAATACAGTAAATAGCCTAGTTAAACCTATTGTTACGCCTGCTCCCGTTCTTCCTCCCTCTGGCGCTCGAGGGCGCCAGACTCCCCAACATTACGCACTCAAACCACCTTCAGTACGCACACCTGCCTTTCCCCGTCACGTGCATTAGCGCTCATAGGACTCACATGGACTCAATTACTTGTGTAATTTCCTTACTCACCGTACCTGCTTCTCCTGCCCGGCGTCGGCCCTTACACCTATATCTTTGGAATGACTTCGATAGCAACAGTGAATCTATCTAGTTTTTAAGTGGAGAACTCTACACAATCATTCTTATGATAGCACATTGGTGATAGTGAGTGACAAAAAGCATAACTAAACAGGGCAGGGCTTGGTTAAAACCTCTTATATGTAACTACATGTAATCCAAAATGTCATCTATATAATCCCTTGAAAATAATGATTTATCATGAGAGGCCTATAAACAGTAACTAGTAATACTGCATACTCCAAGAAAGGTATAAGTCTCACCTTTCTGGTAAAAAATAGTTATAAAATGCTGAGTAGTGTAGTCACTTTTGAGGTCACAAGATCACACAGTACAAATATGATACAAATGTGAAATATTTCCTGTTCAACAAAACCGTATAAATAAGCCCTGAAATGACATGCGATTTCTCAATATAGTATAATACAATTCATAAAATCACTAACTAAGATTTCACTTTGCTTACAACTGTAAAATACATATTTGTATGTTTTACTCACAAAACACCAGTCTCAACGTCAACAGCGAAGAGGCGACTCCGGGATTCTGGCCTTCTAGGCAGAGTTGCAAAGAAAAAGCCATATCTCAGATTGGCCAATAAAAATAAAAGATTAAGAGGGGCAAAAGAACACAGACACTGGACAGAGGAACTCTGCCTAGAAAGCCAGCATCCCATAGTCACCTCTTCACTGTTGATGTTGAGACTGGTGTTTTGCGGGTACTATTTAATGAAGCTGCCAGTTGAGGACTTGTGAGGCGTCTGTTTCTCAAACTAGACACTCTAATGTACTTGTCCTCCTGCTCAGTTGTGCACCGGGGCCTCCCACTCCTCTTTCTATTCTGGTTAGAGCCAGTTTGCGCTGTTCTGTGAAGGGAGGAGTACACAGCGTTGTACGAGATCTTCAGTTTCTTGGCAATTTCTCGCATGGAATAACCTTAATTTCTCAGAACAAGAATAGACTGACAGGTTTCAGAAGAAAGTTCTTTGTTTCTGTCCATTTTGAGCCTGTAATCGATCCCACAAATACTGATGCTCCAGATACTCAACTAGTCTAAAGAAGGCCAGTTTTATCGCGTCTTTAATCAGGAGAACAGTTTTCAGCTGTGCTAACATAATTGCAAAAGGGTTTTCTAATGATCAATTAGCCTTTTAAAATGATATACTTGGATTAGCTAACACAACGTGCCATTGGAACACAGGAGTGATGGTTGCTGATAATGGTCCTCTGTACGCCTGTGTAGATATTCCATAAAAAATCTGTCGTTACCAGCTACAATAATCAATTACAACATTAACAACGTCTACACTGTATTTCTGATCTTAATGGACAACAAGCTTTTCTTTCAAAAACAAGGACATTTCTAAGTGACCCGAAACTTTTGAACGGTAGTGTATATAATCTGCATACTTGATAAATATTACCCCTCTACATTGTCTATGTTGAAATGTGGGATTACTGTGATTAAACAACAGTTTAAGTTGATGACATTTTTAAAATCCAATGTATTTTCCACGTAGATTCCACATCACGATACGTTGACAAATTACGCTGAAACAATGTTGATTCAGTCAGTTTGTGTGCAGTGGGTAGTGATTCATCTTAAAAACTTCTTATGGCTGCAGTCCCGTTAATGGGATCGATATGACAACAGCCAGTCGAAGTGCAGGGCGCCAAATTCAAAAAGCAGAAATCTCATAATTAAAATTCCTCAGACATTCATGTGTCTTATATCATTTTAAAGGTAATCTTGTTGTTAATCCCAGCAAAGTGTCCGATTTCAAATAGGCTTTTCAGAGAAAGCACTACAAACGATTATGTTAGGTCACCACAAAACCACAATAATCACAGCCATTTTTTCCAGCTAAAGATAGCTTCACAAAAACCAGAATAGAGATAAAATTAATCACTAACCTTCGATTATTTTCATCAGATGACACTCATAGGACTTCATGTTACACAATACATGCATGTTTTGTTTGATTAAATTCATATTTATATCAAAAAATCTGAGTTTACATTGAGGCGACTAGATTCACTAGTGGCAAAAACATCAAGTGACTTTGCATAGCCACATCGTTTCAACAGAAATACTCATAAATATAGATTACACCTCTCCTTAATGCAACCGCTGTGTCAGATTACAAAAAAACTTTACGGAAAAAGAAACCCACGCTATAATCTGAGACGGCGCTCAAAAGTAAAACACCACAGCCGCAAAGATGGCGTCAACATAAACAAGAAAATATATGATAAATATTCCCTTACCTTTGATGATCTACATCAGAAAGCACACCAGGAATCCCAGGTCCACAATAAATGTTTGTTTTGTTCGAAAGAAATCCGTTATTTATGTCCAAATACCTTCTTTTGTTAGCGCGTCTGGTTTACATATCCAAACGCTAATTCTGGTCAGCGTTATATCGGACAAAAACTTCAAAAAGTGATATTACCGGTCGAAGAAACATTTCAAACTAAGTACAGAATCAATCATTAGGATGTTTTTAACATATAGCTTCAATAAAGTTCCAACCGGAGTATTCTTTCTTGTCTTCCTGAGCAATGGAACGCAAGTGAGTACCATGAGGAATAAGCATGATCAGAAAATGGCTGCTTGATGGACACCTGACTGATTCTGCTATCATTCTCTCCCACAACATCATAGAAGTCTCATTATAATTTCTATTGATGGTTGACATCTAGTGGAACCCCTAGGCAGTGCACAATCATTCATATCTCAAGGGGATTTCATTAGGGACTCTGGTGAATACATACAAGCTCAGATTTCTGACTTCCTGTTTTGATTTCAACTCAGGATTTTGCCTGCCAATATGAGTTCTGTTAATCTCACAGACATAATTCCAACAGTTTTAGAAACTTTAGAGTGTTTTCTATCCAATACTAATAATAATATGCAAATATTAGCAACTATGACTGAGGAGCAGGCCGTTTGATATGGGCACCTTTCATCCAAGCTACTCAATACTGCCCCTTCAGCCATAAGAAGCCCCTATGCAGTCTTTCATTTCATTTTGAAATCATCACTAATAAATTAATGTGCGTGTTAGTTTGTTTAATATAACTCCAAAAATATATATTTTTTGTAATTATTTCTCTGAGCCACTGAAATGCTCAGTCTGATCATGTGGCCTTTAAGCAAATGAAATTAGATATTTACGTACACAGCCCTGATTGGCTGATAGGATGGTCTAGAACCCATCAATTTACCCATTGAATAAAAAAAACTTCCACAGTTGTGTAGGCTACTTTGTCTTGTCATCAAAACAAAAGGCATACATAATGCAATTTGCTATATTATTGTTCTACAGTTTTCAAAAGGTTACCAGAAGATGCAGGACCAGAACAGCCTGTTTGGATGGTGGACCATCCGGGCCTATACACTGCTTGCCATCTATTCATTGCAGAATGCCATGATTATCTCCAGGGCAGGCCAAATGGTATAATCTTGGAACAAAGTGTGCTCTAGTCTCACAACAAAATGCAACGAAGCACCTATGCAAAGCCCTCACTCTGTCACTCAGAAACATATTCCAGGGTCTGCCTGCAAACTGAATATCTTTGCCTGTGCGTGTTTAGGCTACCTGCCCCTCCCTCGTCTGAATTATAGACTACTGTACTGACGTTACAAGCCTGATTCATAAGATAGGGAGAGAGATTTTGAATTAGCGAGAGAAGAATGTATTCACTTTTTCAATGCTAGTTAAAGTGGAACTGACAGCGTTTTAGCAAAGTGAAATCGTATTAAAATCTGATCCATGAAGAATGTGACGCCTTCAAAAAATTCTATAGCATTATAGAGTGGTAAAGCGGCTGTCCGTTTGGACTATTAATAGACACTGCAATAAATGAAACCGAATAAAAAAACATCTGTCATCCAGGACTGGAGTCGACACAGACCAGTGCGCCATTGCCAATCAGAACTACAGTAGGCCTATATGCAAATAAGCCGTTTACCAGACGGGCCTGCCATCAATCACTTGGAACTGTGATTAGCAACAGCACGATTTAGATCATTAGAAAGCATTCGCCAAATGCCAGAAAATACACCTGAATGGATTTCTGCAATTATGTACTGTATATACCACTTGCTTTTGGCTGTGCATAACTAGCTACTTCTCCAGTGCATGTCAACAATTTGACCAGACGGGACAGAAGGAGGGGACATGGAAATCAAAGATGAGCTTTCATTGGTCTATTACAATCAGTCCGCCAAATGACGTTATGCGGGGGCCAAAGATTCCAACTCACCTGAACAGGCTGAAGTTCCAGCTCTTACACAAAAAGGGTATTATTACAATTTTCACAATTGCAGAGTGTTATTTTGACCTCATGGTGTGGAAATATCATTTGAAAGAACAGGAAAAACAGTTTTTAACTGCACTGCCCCTTCTTAGGGCTGCAATCCCGGTAACGGGATCGATATGACAACAGCCAGTGAAAATGCAGGGCGCCAAATTCAAAAAACAGAAATCTCATAATTAAAATTCCTCAGACATACATGTGTCTTATACCATTTTAAAGGTAATCTTGTTGTTAATCCCACCAAAGTGTCCGATTTCAAATATGCTTTTCAGCGAAAGCACCACAAACGATTATGTTAGGTCACACCAAACCACAATAAGCACAGCCATTTTTCCAGCCAAAGATAGGAGTCACAAAAAGCACAAATAGAGATAAAATGAATCACTAACCTTTGATGATCTTCATCAGATGACACTCATAGGACTTCATGTTACACAGTACATGTATGTTTTGTTTGATAAAGTTCATATTTATATCCAAAAATCTGAGTTGGCGCGTTACATTCACTAGTTCCAAAAACATCCAGTGATTTTGCATAGCCACATCGTTTCAACAGAAATATTCATCATAACTGTAGATGATAATACAAGTTATACACATGGAATTATAGATATATCTCTCCTTAATGCAACTGCTGTGTCAGATTTCAAAAGAACTTTACGGAAAAAGCAAACCATGCAATAATCTGAGACGGCGCTCAGAACAATAGTCAAATTAGCCGCCATGTTGGACTCAACAGAAACCAGAAATTACATGATAAATGTTTCCTTACCTTTGATGATCTTCATCAGAATGCACTCCCAGGAATCCCAGGTCCACAATAAATGCTTGATTTGTTCGATAATGTCCGTTATTTATGTCCAATTAGCTACTTTTGTTAGCGCGTTTGGTAAACAATTCCAAAGTCACGAAGCGCGTTCCCTAAAAGCTGACGAAATGTCCAAAGTTCAGTAACAGTCAGTAGAAACATGTCAAACGATGTATTGAATAAATCTTTAGAATGTTGTTAACATAAATCTTGAATAACGTTCCAACCGGAGAATTACATTGACTTCAGATGAGTGATGGAACAGAGCTCCCTCTTATGTGAACGCGCATGGTGAAAGCATGGTCAGGTCATGGCAGACTTGACTAATTCCTCTCTCCTTCGGCCCCCCTTCAAAGTAGAGGCATCAGACACAGTTCTACAGACTGGTGACATCTAGTGGAAGCCATAGGAAGTGAAAACTCATTCATATCTCGTTGTAATTTCAATGGGATCTTGGTTGAAAATCGACCAGCCTAATAATTTCCACTTCCTGTTTGGATTTTTTCTCAGGTTTGTGCCTGCCATATGAATTCTGTTATACTCACAGACATAATTCAAACAGTTTTAGAAACTTCAGAGTGTTTTCTATCCAATACTAATAATAATATGCATATATTAGCAACTATGACTGAGGAGCAGGCCGTTTACTCTGGGCACCTCTGTGCACCTTTCATCCAAGCTACTCAATACTAGCCCTGCAGCCACAAGAATTAAAGCAACAAAAAAAAAATCTGTTCCTCATTTTAAACCACTTGGATGTAAAGTCCCCTGTTTAGGTGACCCGTGTGGTTCTGGTACCAGTTCATCAACATTTTCCCTTATAAATCGATCTGTGGACACTGTAGATCGAAATGCTTATATTGAGCGATAGCCCTGATTCTCACGGACACAGGACTATCTCTTTTGTCTGTATGAAGCAGGATGTGAAACATGACACCACTTGAACTTGGGATGTCCCTCCTACCATTTCATTCCCTCTTCCGACTGTCCATCAACTCCATGAACCCTACTTCACAGCCACTAACAACTCATACGGTGCCTAACGGAAAGTATTCAGACCCCTAGACATTTTCCACATTTTGTTACGTTACAGCCTTATTCTAAAATTGATTAACTAAATACAAATCCTCAGAAACCTACACACAATACCCCTTAACGATGCAACAAAAACAGGTTAAATAATTTTTTTGCAAATGTATTCAAAAAAACAAAACAGATACCTTATTCACATAAGAATTCAGACCCTTTGCAATGAGACTCGAAATTGAACTCAGGTGCATCCTGTTTCCATTGATCATCCTTGAGATGTTTCTACAACTTGATTGGAAAGGCACACACCTGTCTATTTAGGGTCCCACAGTTGACAGTGCATGTCAGAGCAAAAAACAAGCCATGAGGTCGAAGGAATTATTCGTAGAGCTCCGAGACAGGATTGGGTCGAGGCACAGATCTGGGGAAGGGTACCAAAACACTTCTGCAGCATTGAAGGTCCCCAAGAACACTGTGGCCTCCATCATTCTTAAATGGAAAAAGTTTGAAACCACTAAGAATCTTCCTAGAGCTGCCCACATGGCCAAACTGAGCAATCTGGGGAGAAGGGCCTTGTTCAGGGAGGTGACCAAGAACCCGATGGTTCCTTACAGAAGGACAACCATCTCTGCAGCACTCCACCAATCAGGCCTTTATGGTAGAGTGGCCGGACACCACTCCTCAGTAAAAGGCACATGACAACCCGCTTGGAGTTTGCCAAAAGGCACCTTAAGAATCTCAGACATTGAGAAACAATATTCTCTGGTCTGATGAAACCAAGATTGAACTCTTTGGCCTGAATGCCAAGCGTCACGTCTGGAAGATACATGGCACCATCCCTACGGTGAAGCGTGGTGGTATTTTTCAGCGCCAGGCACTGGGAGAACGAAGTAAAGTACGGAGAGATCGTTGATGAAAACCTGCTCCAGAGCGCTCAGAACCTCAGATTTGGGCGAAGGTTCACCTTCCAACAGGACAACGACCCTAAGCACACAGCCAAGACAACGCAGGGGTGGCTTTGGGACAAGTCTCTGAATGTCTTTGAGTAGCCCAGCCAGAGCCTGGACTTGAACCAATCAAACATTTCTGGAGAGACCTGAAAATAGCTGTGCAGCGACGCTCCCCATCCAACCTGACAGAGCTTGAGGGGATCTACAGAGAAGAATGGGAAAAACACCCCAAATACAGGGTTGCCAAGCTTGTAGCGTCATACCCAAGAAGACTCGAGGCTGTAATTGCTGCCAAAGGTGCTTCAACAAAGTACTGATTAAAGGGTCTGAATACTTATGTAAATGTGATATTTCTGTTTTTAATTTTTAATAAATTAGTAAAAATGTATAATAACAAGTTTTTACTTTGCCGTTATGGGATATTGTGTGTAGATTGATGAGGGAAAAAAAAGATTTGATCAATTTTAGAATAAGGATGTAACGTAACAAAATGTGGAAAAAGTCAAGGGGTTTGAATACTTTCCGAAGGCACTGTATGCCTGGGATCCTTACATCGTAACGCAGCAGGAGAGAGTGGTTTCATCGCTGTCGTAAATTAAGATATTGATTTATTGCCAGTAATCTAAAATAATTTTAACCAAAAATCACTTTCTTTGTCATAGACAGATAAGATTAATATGAGATGAAAGGCGAGTTCCTAATGAGTTCAGGAAGCCAACGTCTGTGAAACATTCACAGTAAGGACGCTGACATTTAGATCAAGAGAGACCTTTAGAAAATATGCACATTTTCTCTAACACTTAATATACAAATATGTATTTTAAGTTATAAAGAGGGTGAAATCTTGTATTTATTATACTTTATTTGGAAAATATAAAAGTCATTTCAAGCCTTATTCATAAAGTCTTGTTCAATAGGAAATACATCATATAAAATATTTCATATTTTCATAATTTTATCATATTTCAAATCAAAATCAAATCAAATCAAATGTTATTTGTCACATGCTCCGAATACAACAGGTGTAGTAGACCTTACCATGAAATGCTTACTTACAAGCCCTTAACCAACAGTGCAGTTCAAGAAGAGTTAAGAAAATATTTACAAAATAAACTAAAGTAAAAATTTTATAAAAAGCAACACATTAAAATAACAATAACGAGGCTATATACAGGGGGTACCGGTACAGAGTCAATGTGCAGGGGTACAGGTTAGTTGAGGTAATTTGTACATGTAGGTAGGGGTGAAGTGACTATGCATAGACAATAAACAATGAGTAGCAGCAGTGTAAAAACAAAGGGGGGGGGGGGGGGGGGGGGGTTTAATGTAAATAGTCCGGGTGGCCATTTGATTAATTGTTCAGCAGTCTTTTGGCTTTGGGGTAGAAGCTGTTAAGGAGCCTTTTGGACCTAGAATTGACGCTCTGGTACCGCTTGACATGTGGTATCAGAGAGAACAGTCTATGACTTGGGTGACTGGAGTCTTTGACATTTTTTGGGGCCTTCCTCTGACACCGCCTAGAATATAGAGCCTCTTTGGTTGGAGGCCGAGCAATTGCCATACCAGGCGGCGATGCAACTGGTCTGCTCTCGATGGTGCAGCTGTAGAACTTTTTGAGGATCTGGGAACCCATGACAAATCTTTTCGGTCTCCTTAGGGGGAAAAGGCATTGTCGTGCCCTCTTCACGACTGTCTTGGTGTGTTTGGACCATGATAGTTTGTTGGTGATGTGGACAACAAGGAGCTTGAAACTCTCGAACCGCTCCAGTACAGCCCCGATGATGTGAATGGGGGCCTGTTCGGTCTGTGACCTCCTCCCTATAGGCTGTCTCACCTTGTCAGTGATCAGGCCTGCCATTTTTGTGTCGTCAGCAAACTTAATAATGGTGTTGGAGCCATGCTTGGCCAGGCAGTCTTGGAGAACAGGAGGAGACTAAGAACACACCCCTGAGGGGCCCCCGTGTTGAGGATCAGCATGGCAGATGTGTTGTTGTCTACCCTTACCACCTGGGGGCGGCCCGTCAGGAAGTCCAGGATCGAGTTGCAGAGGGAGGTGTTTAGTCCCAGGGTCCTTAGCTTAGTGATGAGCTTTGTGGGCACTATGGTGTTGAACGCTGAGCTGTAGTCAATGAACAGCATTCTCACATAGGTGTTCCTTTTGTCCAGGTGGGAAAGGGCAGTGTGGGGTGCGATTGAGATTGCCTCATCTGTGGATCTGTTGGGGCAGTATGGGAGTTGTAGTGGGTCTAGGGTTTCCGGGATGATGCTGCTTCAGTATTGCTTGCCTCAAACCGAGCGTAAAAGGCCCGTCTGGTAGGCTCGCGTCACTGGGCAGCTCGCGGCTGGGTTTCCCTTTGTAGTCCGTAATAGTTTGCAAGCAATGCCACATCAAACGAGCGTTAGAGCCGGAATAATAGGATTCAATCTTAGTCCTGTATTGATGCTTTGCCTATTTGTACTGTGTACTTGAGTCCTCAAAAGTGACCACACCACAGCAATTTATAATTATTTTTACTAGAAAGGTGAGATTTTAAACTTTCTTGGAGTATGCAGCATTACTAGTTATTGCTTATGGCCCTCTCAAGACAAATAATTACTTTTGGATATTACGTTGATGGGAAAACGTGTTTTTTAAATTAAATTTAACATGTGCTCTTTATGACAGATTATTAAAATTAGGGGAAATAAAACATTTTTTTTTAAATATATTTTTTTAGTTTCACTTCTCAAAAGGCACCTAATTTGTGGAATGACCCAGCAGCTCTCCTGCTCCTCACACATCAGCTCTGTAGTGCTCTGATACTCCTCGTGTCTCAGAGTGAGAGAGATGAGGAGGTGGGGAGAGAGAGGGGAGAGAATAATGGGGTGGGAAGAGAGCAAGAGAGAGTGTTCATGTGTGTGTGTGTGTGTGTGTGTGTGTGCTTGCGCGCGCGCGCGTGTGTGTGTGTGTGTGTGTGTGTGTGTGTGAGAGAGAGAGAGAGAGAGAGAGAAAGACAGAGACAGAGACAGAGAGGGAGCAAGAGAGAGAAGAGAGCGGCGGACAGAGAAATTCATCATCAGCCTTATTATCTTTATTTATTGAGGCATGGATTAAACCTGAAAGGAAATGTTGTGCTGCAAATTGTTTCTTGGGTCAACACGAGATAGGAAAACACTCTCTGATGTCACAGTACAACACTGCCCTCTTCAGGTTACAGAGGGAACTGATAGGCTATGTTATGCAGAACGCAATCTTTCCAAATGGGTTTAAACTGTGGCTGTAGGCTACTGGAGAATTGATGACATGAAACTATCATGTAATTAAAAATGCAGTGAATACAAAGATTTATAGAAATATAATAGGCAGATAAACAAGTTTGGACAAATGTGGCTGAATCAAATTACACAAACATATTTCAGTTTATAGAACTGAGTAAAAAAAAAAGAGGTGAAGATTTGTTATCAAGTTTATCTGTCGCCTAACAAATGTTTTTAATCTAGTTCATTCCGGTGTGATGTTTTAAATTAAAGTAACGAATGGGCTAATGTTTACACGGAACAAACAAACACACCATGTTTCTATATTTCTACAAGGAATTAAATAGTTATGGATTTGATCTTGGTTATGGTTGTCATTTACAGTACACGACAATCCTACTGATTTATTAAACAAATATACCGATTCTGTAATATTATAACGCATTCAGTAATGCATTCACTTTGTGTTCTCAATGTTTACTGAAATAAAGGCATGAACTTATGACCATTGGCTCTCAGTGAAAGTGCTTTGGGACATCATCCATAACCTCAATTAGTTCATGCATTATGTTCTAAAGTCACATTAACCTTTCACTGCAGTGGGCTAAATCAGGGTCACACAGAGTGAATCTGGCTAGTCTTAAACAAATCTAATTTGAAACAAAAGTTTGCACCTCACACAAATGGTTATGGGCTTAAAAAAAAAGAAGACACATGTACCATGTCAGATATAGAGTTGTACTCTATTACATGTAGAGTTCGCATCCCGATATTACACTTTATATACATCACAGGAGACTGATATATAGCAAAACTGTTTGACAGACAAACACTGTATTTTCGTCGTTTAATTAAAAAAAAATCTTTATTATGACATTATGAAAAATATGAATAACATTCCACTCATGAGACCAAAGAGGGTGCTTTCGGTCATTGAATGCAGGAAAGGGCTACATTGTTAATAACATTTGAAAAAACAACTCTGTCAAACATTGGGGAGAAATTGAGTCAGATATCTCTTTACTTATTAATTCATCAATTGAATTAAATGGAATGCTTGCAAACACCATTATTTAAGAAGGACAGTTAATAAAAAATGTTCTCTATTGAAATTATTATAAAATAATATGAGCGCAGAAGTTTAAAAGCATGAATTTCTTCAGAGAATCTGTCAGTCTCTCTCTCCCTTTCCCTCCACCTCTCTCTCATTGTGTGTGTGTGCCTGTGTGCATGTGTGAGTGCAAACAAGTCTTTAAAACCTGATAAAGAAAAGAACAGATCAGATAGCTCTTTCCAAAGAGGAGTTTCCAGCAAGGCAATAGCCCCTGGTGGTAACTGGAATTCAAAGCAGAGCAGGTTAAAAGGCACTGAGGGTACATCATGTGTGATGGATGGCTGTTAGAAATGACTGGCTTTCCTGTTGCTTGGATCAGTAGACGACTTGTTGCTCTGTTGCTCAGACTTGTTGCTCTGTTGCTCAGACTTGTTGCTCTGTTGGAACAAAAGATACACATACATCCCTTTAGAAAGAACACACAATGTACCTAGTTGTTGTTGTGTGTGTGTGTGTGTGTGTGTGTGTGTGTGTGTGTGTGTGTGTGTGTGTGTGTGTGTGTGTGTGTGTGTGTGTGTGTGTGTGTGTGTGTGTGTGTGTGTACCTTGGTCCCGAAGAGCAGGTTGATGACCCCTTTGGAGCGTCTGTCAGCAGTGCGGTCTCCAGGAAGACACACAGACATACTCTTACTGTCCCTTCTGAACCGGGATGACTCCGCCTCCTCACTACCATTGGCCACAGACAGAGACTGACCTGTGGGCAGGGAGAGGGTGTGTGAGGGAGTGTGCGCGTGAGCGTGTGTGTGTGTGTGTGTGTGTGTGTGTGTGTGTGTGTGTGTGTGTGTGTGTGTGTGTGTGTGTGTGTGTGTGTGTGTGTGTTATACCTGTAATAGCAGGCAGAGATCTGGAGTTGGCGTTGGTGAGAAAGACATTTTCTTGAGCGCCAGGTTCAGACAAGTTGGTGTCACTGCGGAACTCCTGCTTCTTGGACAGCTAGAGGGAGACAGAGAGCAGAGAGTCTCACTGACACTGGTATACAGCAGGAGTCCACAGGCATGTCCAAATACTCTTCCTTTTTTCCCCTCTTTGGTTTGAAAGGATTTCAATGAAACAGTGGCTGACCCTGTAAAACATTGCACCTATCTGTTTTTGTATATACACTACCGTTCAAAAGTTTGGGATCACTTAGAAATGTCCTTGTTTTTGAAAGAAAATAAAACATTTTGTCAATTAAAATAACATCAAATTGATCAGAAATACAGTGTAGACATTGTTAATGTTGTAAAAGTATAAAGAAGGCCAGTTTAATTTAAGTGTTTCCCCTTAAACCGCTTGAGTGTTGCTTTAGCAGTATGCTTTGGATCATTGTCCTGCTGGAAGGTGAACCTCCGTCCCAGTCTCAAATCTCTGGAAGACTGAAACAGGTTTCCCTCAAGAATTTCCCTGTACCTAGCACCATCCACCATTCCTTCAATTCTGACCAGTTTCCCAATCCCTGCCGATGAAAGACATCTCCACAGCATGATGCTGCCACCACCATGCTTCACTGTGAAGATGGTGTTCTCGGGGTGATGAGACGTGTTGGGTTTGTGCCAGACATTTTTTTTGATGGCCAAAAAGCTCAATTTTAGTCTCATCTGACTCATCTGTACCTTCTTCCAAATGTTTGGGGAGTCTCCCACATGCCTTTTGGCGAACACCAAACGAGTTTGCTTATTTCTTTCTTTAAGCAATGGATTTTTTCTGGTCACTCTTCCGTAAAGCCCAGCTCTGTAGATTGTACGGCTTAAAGTGGTCCTATGGACAGATACTCCAATTTCAGCTGTGGAGCTTTGCAACTCCTTCAGGGTTATCTTTGGCCTCTTTGTTGCCTCTCTGATTAATGCCCTCCTTGCCTGGTCCGTGAGTTTTGGTGGGCGGCCCTCTCTTGGCAGGTTTGTTGTCGTGCCATATTCTTTCCATTTTTTATAATGGATTTAACGGTGCTCTGTGGATGTTCAAAGTTTCTGATATTTTTTTATAACCCAACCCTGATCTGTACTTCTCCATAACTTTGTCCCTGACCTGTTTGGAGAGGTCCTTGGTCTTCATGGTGCCACTAACTTGGTGGTGCCCCTTGTTTAGTGGTGTTGCAGACTCTGGGGCCTTTCAAGACAGGTGTATATATACTGAGATCATGTGACACTTAGATTGCACACAGGTGGACTTTATTTAACTAATTATGTGAGTGTGGGTGAATGGATGATCTCCGGCATGTGTATTTCCCACCGTAAAGCATGGAGGAGGTGTTATGGTGTGGGGGTGCTTTGCTGGTGACACTGTCTGTGATTTATTTAGAATTCAAGGCACACTTAACCAGCATGGCTAACACAGCATTCTGCAGCCCTACGCCATCCCATCTGGTTTGGGCTTAGTGGGACTGTCATTTGTTTTTCAACAGGGCACAATGCCCCAACACACCTCCAGGCTGTGTTAGGGATATTTTACCAAGAAGGAGAGTGATGGAGTGCTGCATCAGATGACCTGCCCTCCACAATCCCCTGACCTCAACCAAATTGAGATGGTTTGGGATGAGTCGGACCGCAGAGTGAAGGAAAAGCAGCCAACAAGTGCTCAGCATATGTGGGAACTAATTCAAGAGTGTTGGAAAAGCATTCCAGGTTAAGTTGGTTCAGAGAATGCCAAGAGTGTGGAAAGCTGTCATCAAGGCAAAGGGTGGCTACTTTGAAGAATCTCAAATATAAAATACATTTTGATTTGTTTAACACTTTTTTGGTTACTACATGATTCCAAATGTGTTATTTCATAGTGTTGATGTCTTCACTATATTCTACAATGTAGAAAATAGTCAAAATAAAGAAAAACCCTTGAATGAGTAGGTGTTCTAAAACTTTTGACCGGTAGTGTATATCTCCATCTCTCTCTCTCCCTCTCTCTCTTCCTCTCTCCCCCTTTCCCCCTGTTTCTCTCTCTCTCTCTCTCTCTCTCTCTCTCTCTCTCTCTCGCTCTCCCTCTCCCACTGTCTATCTCTCTCTCTCTCCTGCTCTCTCTCACCCATTTGCTGTCCAGAGTGTTGGTCCTGTCTCTATCTCTCTCTTTCCCGCTCTCTCTCACCCATTTGCTGTCCAGAGTGTTGGTCCTGTCTCTATCTCTCTCTTTCCCGCTCTCTCTCACCCATTTGCTGTCCAGAGTGTTGGTCCTGTCTCTCTCCTCTGGGATGAAGATCATGCTGCTCCTTTTCCTTCTCCTCTTGGAGTTCCTGAGTTTAACCTCCCCCTCTGCCCCTCCCTCATCCCCCATGCTCACACTCCCACTGGAGCGCTGCAGGGTGGGGGTCTGGGGGGCCGCCATGTCAGGGAGACCACTGGGGAGGGAGGGAGGCAGGTGGGGGGAGAGGAAGAGAAGGGGGAGAAAGAAGAGGGAGAGAGGGGGGTAAAGTGTGTGTTTGTTTATCCAGCATGGTTGCATGTTTGCATCCATGTGTGTGGGTTTGCATCTGTGTGTGTGTGTGTGTGGGTTTGCATCTGTGTGTGTGTGTGTGTGTGTGTGTGTGTGTGTGTGTGTGTGTGTGTGTGTGTGTGTGTGTGTGTGTGTGTGTGTGTGTGTGTGTGTGTGTGTGTGTGTGTGTGTGTGTGTGAGTGAGTCTGTTTCCCATATTGTGAATGGTTGCTGTTCGTACCCGGATTGTACATTGCTGTTCGTACCCGGATTGTACATTGCTAGACATAATCGCCTTGTCGAGCTGATAGCCAGTGAGGTGAGACAGGTAGTCTCACCAACAGCACACCTCCATTAACCTTCTTGTGTAAGAGGAAGCTGGTTTGATGTTGATGATGATGAGTTTCCCACTGTGCCAAATACGCCAGATGTTGTTGCTGTGGGGGGAAGCCAGGGGGAGGTGCTCATTTTGGTAGCGGGCTCCTCATTTGACGGCTAAATGGAGGGGCCCTTTGCCAAGAAGCTTCTTACATACCAGCCCCTTGTGGCGCTTGGACAGCCTCACGTGTAGGTGCAAGCTGGTGGAGCTGATATTTGGCAGTCTCGGCCACATACACATGCTTGCAGTGCGTGGACTCCAGATTGTGGGCCTGCCAAAGACTAGGGCGAAGCAGTTGGCTGTGTACTGCTCTGTTTCAACTGTCGTGGGCACCCTAGCTGTTTGGAGAAGGAGGTGTTTTCTGTACCCTTGAGTGCCATGCATACAGGGACCTTTGAAATGTTTGGCTCCTTTTTTTCATATAAATTTGATTGGTGGGTTCAAATAAAGTATTTCAAATGTGTGTGTGAGTGTGTATTTGTGTTTTGTGAGCGTGTGTTACCCGTCTGGATAAGGTTTGGTGGGGGTCCCACACTCAGACCCCTGGAGGGAAGAGATGGAGATGACGGACTGACGGAAGGAGCGAAGGACAGAGCGCGGGCGACTTGACTTCCTCCCATCCATATCCGGCTAAGAACGAGGCGTGGCGAAGAGGGAAAAGAGAGGGATGGGTAAAAATGAGACAAAAGATGAAAGGTGAAGTTGGAGGAAAGAGCGAGAGATAAAGAGAGAGTTAGTACAATGCTTTTCACAAACAGGAGTTAAGCTTTGGCATTGCTAGTGTCATTCTTAAAGCTCTTTTCACAAAATAGTTTTTCAGATTGAAATCCTCCTCTGCCCCCCAGATACTAGCTCCTTCCAGCTAGCCTATCAGGCCTCACACAAACACTCTCCTTTCCTCTTTCGACTTCACTCTTTCTCTTACCAGCTCCCTCACTCCGTACTCCTTCTCCACCTTCTTCCTCATATGCTTGAAGCACTCCTCCATGCGCTCGTGGAAAGGTCGTAGGTCGTCTGTCACTCTCTTCCCATGTAGAGAGATTCCCCCACCCAGCAACGGGATCTACGAGAGAGGTAAACGATAAAACAGTGTGTTTGTGTGTTTGTGTGTACGCTTGTACATGTGTCGGTGCACGTGGCTGAGTGTGTGTGTGCGTACAGTACCTGCCATGCGATGAGGTCTTTGAGACTATCCAGCTTTTCTCGGTCCTCTGGGTGTTGCAAGTTGTACTCCTCAGTGAAGAAAGCCTGTAAAGAGGAGAGGGATAGAAATATGCTGTACTTTTATAGATTACACAGTCCTGGGATGGGGTTGAGGCGTGCGGGTAGGTGGGTGGGTGGGTGGGAGGGTGGATGGATGGATGGATGGATGGATGGATGGATGGATGGATGGATGGATGGACGGACGAACTCTGACCTTCTCGTACTTGGCGAAGCCCCCCATGACGGCAGGGTCCACAATGCCGTTGAGCAGCATGGAGAGAGGGTTGATGGGAAGGGCGTCGTCGGCCTGGTATTGGTTGATTAGGGTGAGGATCTTGTCATTGGTGCTCTGCATGGTCTCTATGGCATTCTCCAGAGGACTGATGGTGGTCTGAGAGAGAGAGAGAGAGAAACGAACGGGGTGTTGTAACTAAATGTGTAAACACAAGATTATGCCGAATAAAAATTTGCAAAATAAATAAACAGTTTCAGGACCATCAACAGTTATGCTAGCCATTGCAGAGAAAAGCGCTCACCTCGATCCAGCACTGGCAGTGAGAGATAGATAATGGTGAACAGGCAAAATGGTCTGCCGAAAGAGAGAGAGAGAGACAAAGACACACTTACATGTTTCATGTCTGTGGCCTCAAACCAGCGCAGGATCCCAGGGAGTTTATACACTGTGGTGAACGTGGTGCGCTCAATCCACATGGACTAGAAAAAAGGAAGAGAGGAGGAGACAGACAGAAAGGAAGAGAGATACAGAGGGAGATACAGGAGAGAAAGAGAGTGAGACCATGGGAGAGATAGATACAAAATTAAAAAAGTCCTGGTGTGATCATGTATTGGACCTGCTATATGTTGTATTCATTATTCAGTACAGTCAGGGATCCGGTCAGACACTTACAACAAACTCATTGCTGGGATCCACTGGGCCTTTCCTCACTGGTCTGGAGTAGTGGAAACGCTGCACGTAGTTGGACTTGTAGAAGCTACAACACACACACACACACACACACACACACACACACACACACACACACACACACACACACACACACACACACACACACACACACACACACACACACACACACACACACACACACACACACACACACACACACACACACAGTAAAGACACATAGAGCGGGATAGAAAGAGAAGGTTAAAACAGTCATCTTTGATAGATAGAGGTAAAGGTTGAGGGCAGAGAGGGACTGACTTGATGATCTGGTCAGGGACAGGTTTGCTCTTCAAGCGAGATGGGATCTCCAGGACAGGCTGAACAGTGAAACACTGGATGTCTGAGACAACCAGGTCAGGAAGGCAACATGACTACAACCCAACCATAGAGGAAGTGAAACGTCTTCGTGTTCACGTGTGTGACTATAAAGCCATGGTGGTCCATGCGACTTAGGACAATGTTAGCCCACTGAACTAAAGACTGAGTGTGTGTATGTGTGTGTATGTAGTGGCGACCCATCATTCAGGGCAGAGCCCCACCTATGTTGAAACCCACCAAAAAAATAATACTCATAAAAAAGGCTTACCTGTTTTGCATGTTATTTTGCCATTAATACGTGTCACATTTCAGTTTGCAAACAATGTAAAAAATGTTTTTTCAATCATTGAGTTAATAAAGCCACATACAAACATGGTCTCTTTCTTGCTTTCCTTAGTAAGGCAGCTCCAAAATGCAGATGTTTCAGCCTAGCTCAGTGCTTTCTGTGGTGGTGGGGCAGCCAGCGAGAAAATCCGGAGCGTAGGGGTTGGTAATGTTCTCTAGTTGCGCCATGATTAGCTCACTGTTCTGTCACTCGTGGTGACAGTACGTCACCGCCAAGTCTAAGGATAGGCTTTTACGCTACTGCTACTCTCTGTTTTATCATATATGCATAGTCACTTTAACCATACCTACATGTACATACTACCTCAATCAGCCCGACTAACCGGTGCCTGTATATAGAATCGTTACTGTTATTTTTCTCTGTCTTTTTTACTGTTGTTCTTATTTCTTTACTTATCTATTGTTCACCTAATACCATTTTTTAACTTATAAATTGCACTGTTGCTTAGAGCCTGTAAGTAAGCATTTCACTGTAAGGTCTACACCTGTTGTATTCGGCGCACGTGACAAAAAAACTTTGATTTGATTTGATTAGACCTCGAAAAATTCAATCACTAGCCTGCTATTCAATGGAGTGGCTGTGTGGTTCCAAATCTGGGATTACGGGTCTCTTTTACAAGTTTAAAATGATGAACATTCAACATTGGCCCTGCTGTCAATGAAGCATGATTTGTGCCACGCTCAAAACAACTGTGAACTCGGAACTGCGAAAACTTGACTTCAGTGAGTTCAAGGGAACTGGGAATTCTGGAAAAAAAATGAGCTCCGACTGGGAAATACGTTTTGAACGGCCATCCATCTCAGAACTGTAAGTCGGGAACTCGGGCCTCTTTCTAGAGCTATGACCTGAAGACTAATGACGACATCATGATTTGACCTTGTTTTTTTCCAGAGTTCCCAGTTGTCTTGAAAGCACCATACATCCAGAGAATGCCAGACTTTGATGACAAAATTTGCCCACGAAGGACCGCCGCGCCACCTTCTTGTTCAAGTGAGCACAACACAACAAGGTGAGTCCAAAAATGTATTGTATGGTGCTGTATAAATTATGTAATATGCCAGGGAGATATGTATACTGTAGCTAAGAAAGTAATACTAAGTGTATGTTGTGTAGTAAGCTGTTAGTAGCCCATGTGCCTCACCCTAATAATTAGGTCTATTTATCCCTTTTAATCGCACCTACTGTTCGGACTTGCTGGTGCCTATAACCTGTTTTAGAGAAATGTAATCATCAAATTTTGTAAGAGCTTTCATTGTCTACTTCTATGCCCACTTTATTTATCCTACGGTTCTGACTTGGTGTACAGGTAGAACACTGTAGGAACGGCCCATGTTCTGAATTCTGTGGCTGTACATTTCATTGCTAAACAAATAGTTATATTGACTAACGTTACATCCGTCCTAGCTCGCTCATTTATGTCTTAATCGAAATTACGGAATGCCTCTTATACGCTTGTTGTCCCCTTATGCCATAGTTTGTACATCTCAATTGTCATTAGAAACCACTTTTGTTTAAGCAAGTCAGCCATATCAGCTATGTTTTTTTAAAAGGCAGTCCCCTTTAATTAAGTTTAAACAAGCAGTATCTTTAAATCAGTTATGGTTCCCTTGATCGCTCCAACGTATGCAATCGTTTGATTACGCATATTATGGAAGCGCAAATGTGCTTATCATTGGAATGTTTGATGAACCTGGGAATGGAATTCAAAACACAGCGCTGTGAAAACAATTAAGAAGTATGAGTTTGGCAAACACTGAGAACATATGCACAACGTAGCCAAATCCAATGTCTAATATTAGGCCTAACGCGGAAATGCAATGCATCAACGGAACGCAACTAAAGGATCTAAAGATACTGCGTGTTTAAACGTAATTAAAGGGGACACAACCTAGAATAAGATGAAATGTTTAAAACGCATCTAAAATGCCGAACTTGCACATGTTCAATGCAGAATGGGTCAATATGCTGAAATGGATGACTGTGTTTTAAAGCGTTAAAGGAGGTCTAAAGGGGCATTACGTTTAACAATCAAACCAACAACTGCGTCATTGTAAACTGAGTGAATTAAAAGTGAATGATGGCGGATGAAATCCCAAATAAGACCCCACTGGAGAGGGCAGAGGAGCATTTAAATTCACTCTATGCAGCCCGGAGAGACAAACTTGGGAGTGTTGCTGGAGGAAACGTTGAAACTGTGAATGAGGGTCTTGAAGCATTTGATGCTGTTCTCAATGACTTTAAGAATGCTCATGAATCTGTGCTAGAGCTCGTCACAGAAGAGGAACAGGAAAATTAGAGCATTAACTATTATCAACCAATGAGGACTTATGAACATTTCCTGAAAGAGGTGGAAATATGGGAAAATGCTGAAGTTGAGCCACAAACGCTCATTGAACCACACGACAACATTTCTAATGTGTCAAAAATAACAAGTAAAACAAAGTATTCTAAGGCTGCATCCTCAGTGTCCTCTGCACGCCTAAAAGCTGAGGCTGAGTGAGCAGCTCTACTAGCTCGCCAAGCATCATCACAGGACAAGCATGCATTGGAACTGGAGAAAGCTCAACTGGAACAACAGAAAGCTCAACTGAATGTTAGGATGGAAAAAATGGCACTGGAAATGGACATAGCAGCATATAATGCCAGACTGAAGGTCCTGGAGAGTGTTGAGTCCACTCCTCAATCCCATGCCGTGGCAGCCCACTTACTAAGCCAAGACGATGGAATGAACTCATATTTTGAGAACCAAGAACCCGAGATCTATGAGGAACCTGAACCATCACCTGTTGAGTTTGATGCATTAGGTGCAGTTCTAAAGACCCCATTAAAAAGGGTTTTACAACAACCGACAACAAAGCCATCAAAACCTATTCAGAAAACAGCCATAAACCACACACCCCAGCAGTCAACAGCAAGGTCTAGCAATCAACACAGAATCAACACTGTGGGTATCAGTCATGATACCAGCCATGATAACCTCTCTACTGTCATGCAAAGGCAGAATGAAATTGCTGGCCTCCTTGTACTACAGCACACACAGGCCCCACTCCCTGTTAGGGAGATACCTATATTTGACGGTGATCCTCTAAACTTTAGGCCATTCATGCGTGCATTTGAGCATGGCATAGAAGATAAGACAAGCAGCCACCAGGACCCACTCTATTACCTGGAACAGTACACCTCTGGTTAGCCCAAGGATCTGGTCCGCAGTTGTTTGCATATGGAAGCCAGAAGAGGCTATGCAGAGGCTAAGAGGTTGTTAAAGGAACACTTTGGCAATGAAATCAAAGTCACCACTGCTTACATGGAAAAAGTTTGGAACTGGACAAACATCAAACCGGATGATGGAAAGAGACTGGGTGGCTATGCACTCTATCTTTGAGGTTGCTGTAACGCTATGCAAGACCTACAGAACATGGAAGAGCTTAATCTTCCCTCTAACATAAAGTTGATCATGTCAAAACTTCCTACAAGCTAAGGGAAAAACAGAGGTCTACAGCATGTGATATTTTCGAGAGAAGCCACCTGAGGGCCCAGTTCAGTGACCTGGTAACGTTCATGGAAAAACAGGCCAAAATATTGCAGGATCTGTTGTATGGAGATATTAAAGATCCCCTGTCCAACCAAAAGGTTTTTAAAAACCAAAACAGCAGCAGACTTTAACTTCTCTAGGGTAGGGGGCAGCATTTTCACGTTTGGATGAAAAGCATACCCAAATTCAACTGCCAGCTACTCATCCCCAGAAGATAAGATATGCATATTATTAGTATATTTGGATGGAAAACACTCTGAAGTTTCTAAAACTGTTTGAATCATGTCTGTGAGTTTAACAGAACTTATTTAGCAGGCGAAACCCAGAGGACAAACCATTCAGAATCATTTTTCTTTGAGGTCACTCTCTTTTCAATGAATTTTCATTGGGAAACCAGATTTCTAAGCGACCTGCTTGCAGTTCCTACGGCTTCCACTGGATGTCAACAGTCCTGAGAAATTGGTTGAGGTTATTCCTTTGTGTAATGAAGAAGTACGGCCATCTTGAACGAGAGTCACTCGACGTGTCCTGTTTGATAGAGGCGCGAGACCTACAGTTGGTTTTAATCCTGTATTGAACACAGATCATCCCGTCTTCAATTTTATTGATTATTAACGTTAAAAAATACCTAAAGTTGTATTACAAAAGTAGGTCGACATTTTTTGGCAAAGTTTACAGGTAACCTTTGAGATATTTTGTCGTCACGTTTGAGCAAGTTGGAACCTGTGTTTTTCTGGATCAAACGCGCCAAATAAATGGACATTTTGGATATATATCGATGGAATTAATCGAACAAAATGACCATTTGTGATGTTTATGGGACATATTGGAGTGCCAACAACAGAAGCTCGTCAAAGGTAAGGCATGAATTATATTTTTATCTCTGCCTTTTGTGTCGCGCCTGCAGGGTTGAAATATGCGTATCTCTCTTTGTTTACTCTGTTGCTATCCTCAGATAATAGCATCGTTTGCTTTCGCCGAAAAGCCTATTTGAATTCTGACATGTTGGCTGGATTCACAACCAGTGTAGCTTTAATTTGGTATCTTTCATGTGTGATTTAATGAAAGTTTGATTTTATAGTAATTTTCATAGTAATTCATTTTAATTTGGCGCTCTGCATTTTCTCAGGCTTTTTGCCAAGTGAGACAGTAGCGTCCCGTCTAAACTCAGATTTTTTGATATAAATATGAACTTTACCGAACAAAACATACATGATTTGTGTAACATGAAGTCCTATGAGTGTCATCTGCTGAAGATCATCAAAGGTTAGTGATTAATTTTATCTCTATTTCTGCTTTTTGTTACTGCTCTCTTTGGCTGGAAAAATGGCTGTCTTTTTCTGTGACTTGGCTCATACCTAACATAATCATTTGGTGTGCTTTCGTCGTAAAACCTTTTTGAAATCGGACACTTTGGCTGGATTTACAACAAGTGTATCTTTAAAATGGTGTAAAATACTTATATGTTTGAGGAATTTAATATATGGGATTTCTGTTGTTTTGAATTTGGCGCCCTGCAGTTTCACTGGCTGTTGACGAGGTGGGACGCTACCGTCCCACATACCCTAGAGAAGTTAAACAGCAGTTCAAGTCCAAGAGCAGGGGAAGCAGCTTTGCCACTGCAATAGCTGTAGTGACAGATTGCGACACTGAAAAACCTTTAAACGAACAAACATTCAAAGTGAAGAGACCAGGCACCTACCCTTCTGATGCTCCCAGTATCTCAAGAGCTCTGCAAGCTAAAGTGTGGATGGGAAGAAGTCATCCCCGAAGAACACTCTATTTCATGGAAGAGATGGCTCTCAGAGCTGGACCAGCTGTCCAGATTCCAGATTAATATGTGTATGATGCCTGAGAACTTTGGTCAAGTCAAGACCGCACAGCTGCATCACTTCGGTGACGCAAGTGAACAAGGTTATGGAACGGCAAGTTACCTTAGGTTCACAAACGGTATGGAAAAGGTCCGCACCGCATTCATGCTGGGGAAATCAAGAGTGACTCCACTCAAGCAGATGACGATCCCCAGACTGGAACTTGCTGCAGCAACATTGGCGGTGCGAGTGGACAGGATGTTAAGGTTGGAGCTTCAGATTGAACTTGAGGAGTCAACTTTCTCGACAGACAGCCAGTGTGTGCTGAAATACATCCGCAACGATACGAAGAGATTCCATACCTTTGTGGCTAATAGGGTTGCTGTGATCCGTGACCTATCGAAAGCAAAACAGGGGAGGTATTTGAACTCCAAACACAACCCAGCCAATGATGCCTCAAGAGGGTTACATGTTGAAACTTTCCTGAACTCAAAGAGATGGCTCCAAGGACCAGAATTCCTGGAGAAATCAAATCAAATCAAATCAAATCTTATTTGTCACATACACATGGTTAGCAGATGTTAATGCGAGTGTAGCGAAATGCTTGTGCTTCTAGTTCCGACAATGCAGTAATAACCAACGAGTAATCTAACCTAACAATTCCACAACTACTACCTTATACACACAAGTGTAAAGGGATAAAGAATATGTACATAAAGATATATGAATGAGTGATGGTACAGAACGGCATAGGCAAGATGCAGTAGATGGTATAGAGTACAGTATATACATATGAGATGAGCAATGTAGGGTATATAAACATAAAGTGGCATAGTTCAAAGTGGCTAGTGATACATGTATTACATAAAGATGGCAAGATGCAGTAGATGATATAGAGTACAGTATATACATATACATATGAGATGAGTAATGTAGGGTATGTAAACATTATATTAAGTGACATTGTTTAAAGTGGCTAGTGATACATTTTTACATACATTTCCATCAATTCCCATTATTAAAGTGGCTGGAGTTGAGTCAGTATGTCACGACTTCTGCCGAAGTCGTTGCCTCTCCTTGTTCGGGCGGTGCTCGGCGGTTGACGTCACCGGTCTTCTAGCCATCATCGATCCATTTTTCATTTTTCCATTGGTTTTGTCTTGTCTTCCCACACACCTGTTTTCAATCCCATCCATTACCTCTTGTGTATTTAACCCTCTGTTTCCCCTCATGTCTTTGTCAGAGATTGTTTTATGTCAGTGTTGTTTCTTGCTGTATAGGTGCGCAACGGGTCCTCGTACCCATGTTTATTTTATGTATGTACATTTTCGTGTTTGGAGCATGTTAAGTGGACATATATTAAAAGACTCCATTTACACTCCGTTTGACTCTCCTGCGCCTGACTTCCCTGCCACCTATACACACGACTCTGACACAGTATGTTGGCAGCGGCCACTAAATGTTAGTGGTGGCTGTTTAACAGTCTGATGGCCTTGAGATAGAAGCTGTTTTTCAGTCTCTCGGTCCCTGCTTTGATGCACCTGTACTGACCTCGCCTTCTGGATGATAGCGGGGTGAACAGGCAGTGGCTCGGGTGGTTGGTGTCCTTGATGATCTTTATGGCCTTCCTGTGACATTGGGTGGTGTAGGTGTCCTGGAGGGCAGGTAGTTTGCCCCCGGTGATGCGTTGTGCAGACCTCACTACCCTCTGGAGAGCCTTACGGTTGTGGGCGGAGCAGTTGCCGTACCAGGCGGTGATACAGCCCGACAGGATGCTCTCGATTGTGCATCTGAAGCAGAAACACAATGGCCGAAAGTCCTAGAGGAGCTTGGCTACATCCCTCCGGATGATCCAGAGGTGAAAGACGTCATCGTAAACAGTACAAGTGTGGAAGAAAAGAGTCCGACCAGCAAACTGATTGAGTACTATTCAACATGGAACAGCTTGAAGAAAGCAGTTGCCCGGATGCTGAAACTGAAGAGACTTCTTCTACAGTTAAGCCAGAAAAGGAAAGTTCACACAAAAACCGATCCAGGATCAGATCAGAGTTTAAAAACTCACTGAAGAAACAAATTGACAAGTTCAAACTGACATTTGGAAAAGAAAGTCTGTCTGTGGATGACCTAGATGAAGCAGAAAAGGTCATTCGATTTGAGCAACAACAGCACTTTAACTTCTTACGGCTGAAATGTATCTTGGATAGACATATACTTGAAAATCTACAACGCTCAGATTTCCCACTTCCTGGTTGGATTTTTTCTCAAGTTTTTGCCTGCCATACGAGTTCTGTTATACTCATAGACATCATTCAAACAGTTTTTAGAAACTTCAGAGTGTTTTCTATCCAAATCTACTAATAATATGCATATCTTAGCTTCTGGGCATGAGTAGCAGGCAGTTTACTCTGGGAACGCTTTTCATCCGAACGTGAAAATAGCGCCCCCAGCCATAAGAAGTTAAGAGGTGTGTCTTCTGCAGGCGGATGAAAACTAGAGCTGGAGAACAGAAGATGGTCGACCTTCCACAAGATTGGGTGTCACCTGATTTGCCGCCTTTCACCCATGTGGGCATAGATTACTTCGGCCCGATGGAGGTGAAGCGAGGCCGCGTTTGTCTGAAGCGGTATGGTGTGATCTTTACTTGCCTTGTGAGTCGAGCTGTCCATCTAGAAGTTGCTAGTTATCTGGATACAGATTCCTGCATCAATGCCCTGTGCAAGTTCATCTGTCGAAGGGGCCCAGTAACAAGTATCAGAACAGACAATGGCACCAACTTTGTTGGAACACACAGAGAGCTAGGAGAAGCTCTGAAAGAGCTGGATCACAACAAGATTCAAAATGAATTACTGAAGGAAGGAGTGACATGGTCATTCAACCCTCCCTCTGGAGCCCACCATGGGAGAGGTTGATCGGACTGGTGAAAAAGATCCTCTATTCAGTCCCTAAAGAGCAAGTAATGGATGATGAGGCTTTGCAGACGGCCTTGTGTGAAGTTGAGGCGATCACGAACGACAGACCAATCACAACTGTGACAAATGACCCTAATGATCTAGAACTCCTGACTCTGAACCATCTGCTTCATCTGAAAGCGAACCCAGTCCTGCCACCAAGACTATTCCAGAGAGGAGACCTATACTCACAAAAGAGATGGAAGCAAGTACAATATATCACTGACCTCTTCTGGAAGAGATGGATCAGGGACTATCTTCTACATATGCAGGAGTGGAACAAGTGGAACAAAACTAAGAGAAACGTCTTGTTGTCTTCTGTCGATGACACCGCCCCAAGGAACGCTTGGCTAATGGGGCGTGTGGTGGATGCTTTTCCAGGGGCCAAAGGTCGTGTCATGGTTAAGACCAAGACCATTATCTTACAGAGACGTATCGATAAACTCTGTCTGCTCCTGGAGGCGGTTGATTGAGACACACACACACACACACACACACACACACACACACACACACACACACACACACACACACACACACACACACACACACACACACACAGTGCTCCATCTTTGAAACACCTCTGATTCTTGGATGTCGTACTCTTACATTTTTGGATGTCAAACTCTTATATTTTTGAACGTCAAACTCTTGACATTTTTGGAAGTTGAACACTTGAACACTTCAACTCTGAGACTGAGATCAATGGACTCTTGTCCTATATGGGACTTGTATATTTGTATGAAATATTAATATATTTGGTGAAATATTAGGTACGTACCTTTTATGATTTATCTTTACCTGATTGAGATATATTCCTTTGTTATTAGTTTTTGGCTCCACCTCTTGCCCATTCATTGTACTGTGGTAAGTGTGTTAGTAACAGGATAAAGGCAGGAAGTTGGGCCTTCGGGGGAAGAGGGGTCCTATCTAGAAGCGGGAGCGATACAGTCTTTTGACCATACAGACATACAGGCATATATATGTCAAGTAATCTATGATCTAAGTTGATTGGAGAATCATTTTTTGTTAGATATAAGAAAAATAAATATTTTTGTTGCACCATATCCCTGGATCTCATTGAATGTTTTTGTCGTTTGGGAACTTGGAATGTGGACAGTATGCGTACCTAAACAATCCCGCTTCAGGCTTGGGCAGTGGCTATGGTCAATTGGTAAGGAAGCCACTACAAGGCTGAATTAACTGTTTCGCTGCCAGACAGGGCTCCGCTGATGTAGCCTGATGTAGCCAGGTGTACCCAGGTGTAGCAGTGGTAAGATGTTGAGACTGCTGTTGGGACAGCTTAATGTAGGCCCTAACTGTCACGTGTGCTCCCTCTCCGGCCTCTAGGTCACTCGTTATGGCGCACACCTGTCACCATCGTTTCGCACACCTGCACGTCTTCAGACTCCCCTGGACTACATCACCTCCCTGATTACCTTCCCTATATATGTCACTCCCTTTGGTTCCTTCCCTAGGCGTCATTGTTTCAGTATCTGTGTCGTGTCTGTGCGTTGTGTGAGTTTTCTTGTTTTGGGTTACGTTACGTTTATTTTATTAAAACACTCACTCCCTGAACTTGCTTCCCGACTCTCAGCGCACACGTTACGCTAACAGTTTGTGGGCACCGTTTGTCACCGTTAAAGTGCAATTCATGTATTGTTTAGTGTTGTGTTGTGTAGTGGCTTTGCTGGCATGCATTCCACTTTTTTTTGTTTTTGCCCCACCAAGATCTAGATGCTGAAATCACCTCTGTGTGTATGTGTGTGCGCGTGTGTGTGTACATTGTGTGTGTGTACATAAGGATACACTGCAAAGGGGAGAGTCTGACGTCGTCTCCAGGCATGGTGGTGATATTGAGACGGACAGCGCTGGGGAACTGGCTCATCAACTGGTTCTGGAAGTCTTCTCTACGCTCGTACTCCTTCCCCCGGTGAATAAACACCTTGTTCTGAGGTTATAAACAGTTACACACAACCATAAGGCGGTTATGAACAGTCATAAACACTACATAAGACTGCATTCTTTATTTTTTTTTAGATGTTGATATTGCTTCCTCTTGTGGATTGACAATCTGTTGTTTACTTCATAAGTGCAATAAACCATGATTGACCAACCCAAAATCATGTAGATATAAGCTCTTTCACATTTCATTTGGAGCTAAAACTAGACATTGTGAATACAAGGTTAGGCAGATGCTTAGACATACCCTGAGGAAGGGAGGGTAACCCTGTCCGTAGTAGCCCACAGCAAAGTAGTCTGGCTTGGGCCTCAGGATCGTCATAATGTTCTCATAGAACCTAGCCTGCTGCTTCTGCAGAGAGAGGGGGGGGGGAGTAGAGAGGTAGAGGAGAGGGAGAGAGATGAAAGGTTAGGGAGAGAGAGAGAGAGGATGTTGGGGGAGATAGAGGTAGTAGGGGTGGGAGAGATAGAGATGGGAGAGCGGGTTAGGGGGTAGGGTGGAGAGGGGAAGAGAGAAAGACAGACAGAGAGTGTGTGGGAGAAACAGAGAGTGTGTGGGAGAAACAGACAGACCGGGAGTGTGTGGGAGAAACAGAGAGTGTGTGTGAGAGAAACAGACAGACAAAGAGTGTGTGGGAGAAACAGAGAGTGTGTGGGAGAAACAGACATACAGAGAGTATGTGGGAGAAACAAAGAGTGTGTGGGAGAAACAGAGAGTGTGTGGGAGAAACAGAGAGTGTGTGGGAGAAACAGACAGACCGGGAGTGTGTGGGAGAAACAGAGAGTGTGTGGAAGAAACAGACAGACAGAGAGTGTGTGGGAGAAACAGAGAGTGTCTGGGAGAAACAGACAGACCGGGAGTGTGTGGGAGAAACAGAGAGTGTGTGGAAGAAACAGACAGACAGAGAGTGTGTGGGAGAAACAGAGAGTGTGTGGGAGAAACAGACAGACTGGGAGTGTGTGGGAGAAACAGAGAGTGTGTGTGAGAGAAACAGACAGACAAAGAGTGTGTGGGAGAAACAGAGAGTGTGTGGGAGAAACAGACAGACAGAGGAAGATAGAGACAGGATAAAGCTACAGCAAGACACATTGCACAACCTGCAAAGTCTTGTTTTTCAATGCTGAAATACAGGACAAAAGATAAAAGGACAAAATCCAAGGGCAGAATCTATCATATTTATTGCACAACGACAACTTCCAGAGGAGCAGAGAAGACTTTCTCTCAGGCGACAAAGGGGATGGATGGAGAAATACTACACGTGCTCTTTTTGTTTGAGTGACTGAGACTCTTGGGAGGCGAGAGAGGAGAAAAACGACGAGAGGGTGGAAGCGGAGGAGAGGAGTGTATTGAACAGTCACTCCAAATGTGATGTACTTTCAGGCTGAAGGAGAGGAGAAGTCAAGAGAGAGCGAGAAGAGTAGAGGAAAGTTCTCGGGGGCCCCTGTGAAGGGTGTTAGAAATCAAGAAGAAACGCTAATGAGGGCAGCTTGCAGACAAAACATATCCATATACGGAATAGGACGCAACAGTGTGTTGTGCGTGTCTTACCAGACTCTGGCTGAGCAGCTCGTATTCAAACACTTCCATCTCGTACTGGTCAGCCAGCTCCTTACACAGAGTTATAGCTTCCTCCCACATCTACACAACACAGAGAGACGAACGATTACCAACACACCCATGGAGAGAAGAGAGGTTCTACAAAATAACCAACTCCAACACTTCTACAGAGAGCAGAGAGTACGTAATATATCAAGATCACCGACTCCGCAACAGAGAGCACAGAGACTGTGTCCAACTTCATGACGTCTATCTATCCAGCAAAGACACTACACAGAATCAAGATAGCCGACTCTGCTCCTGACCTTGCCCTTGTCGAAGTACCCGATGATGGTTTCATAGAGATTCTCCTTCTGCTGGCGCTGGGTCTGACAGCTACGCAGCTCAAACTGGGGACTGCACTGGTCCTCTGACCACTGAGAGGGGAAGGGGAGAGGGAGACGTAGGAGGGATTTAGGGAGGGACGGAGGGGGGAGAGACAGTGAAAGAGAGGGGGCAGAGATGAAACAACCAGAGCGGAAGGACATGCTATAAAAAGGATTGTGAAGGCTACAGGACAAGGGTCCCCAATTACATTCAGCCACAGGATGTTTTGTTTCTTGAGTGGATGGTCAGGTGGTCGGAGCATAGTTCTATAAATCATTTGTCAACTGCAAATTGACCGCAAGAAGCTCAAACGGATATACAGTGGTTCTTCCTTCAAAAGTTGCGGCGTACTGCAGCACAGCTTGCAGGGTGGCGCTGAATTCTACGGCACGTTATTTAAGTGTCAGCCATTGTTGCCAGAATGACGCAATTTATCACAATATGCCACCATCTACCACAAACGGTGGCGGCATAAGCTCAAAACGTTTAAAGGAAGAACCACTGTAGCGTTTGACAAAAACCGAATCATTTAAACCTTGATTACACTGAGATACATGAACATATGGCTCTATATTAATGCGTGGGAATACTTGGGAATCGACTTCCTAAATTAAAATCACTTTAAGCTAAGTTAAGTTCCTGGTGATTTCACAGTCCTTTATGTCCTTAACAGTCCTTTTTTTTGTGCTCAGAGGACCAAATAAAATGAGAAGTGAATGTCAATGTGTGTGTACGCACGCGCGTGTGTGTGTGTGTGTGTTCGTGTGTGGTGGGTGGGTGGGTGTGTGCATGTCTGTTTTTGTGTACCTTGAGCAGGCGAGAGTGAAGCAACAGGGTGTATGCAGCCTCTGTGTAGTTTTCCACAGCCATGTGAAGGTCTCTCAGCTTGTAGAGGTATCTGTAACACACACACACACAGACACACACACAGACAGACACACACACAGGTTAATACACATCAAACTGTACTGTATACCATTGTCCACTAGATGTCACTGTTGCCCAGACAACTTAGTGACTGGACCAACATTCTGTGATATATGTAGCCAATCTGTTACGTGATTGTGATGACTTGACCTGTACACATCACCGTCTGACATGAACACTGTGGAACTTAGTGGGCAGAACTTTATTGTGTCCTCAGGGACAAAAAACATGAGTCTGCCCTCGCTATGCAGCTTACCTCAACCCTAGGTCTCCCTTTCACCTCTCTCTCTCTTTCTATTTATCTTCTTTTTTTCTGTGTTCTCTCTGCCCTCTCCTTTCCTCTTATTTCTCTCTGTCTCTCTCGATGTCTCTCTCGGTGTCTCTCTCTGTGTCTCTCTCTGTCACCCTATGTGTCTCTCTAAGTGTCTCTCTCTGTCTCTCTCTGTGTGTCTCTCTCTGTGTGTCTCTCTCGGTGTGTGTCTCTCTCTCTCTCTGTCTCCCTCTGTTACTTCTAACCCTCCCTGTCACCCATTCTCAGCAGATACATTGGTACCTTTTTCAGATTCTGTCAAATGTGACATTTTAAGGGTTTTTAACATTCTAGGTTTCCAACAGAGAAAAGCAGTGTATCTTTCACTAGCTTAACTTTCATTTCCTCCTACATCTGTTTAATACAGTGCATTCAGAAGGAATTCAGACCCCTTGAATTTTTCCACATTTTGTTACATTACAGCCTTATTCAAATATGGATTAAATGGTTTCTTCCCTCACCCATCTACACACAATACCCCATAATGAAAAAGCAAAAGCAGGTTTTTAGAGATTTTTGCTAATTTATACAACCCCCCTCCCCTCACATGTACATAAGTATTCAGGTACTTTACTCAGTACTTTGTTTAAGCACCCGTGGCAGTGTTTTCAGCCTTGAGTCTTCTTGGGTATGACGCTACAAGCTTGGCACACCTGTATTTAGGAAGTTTCTCCCATTCTTCTCTGCAGATCCTCTCAAGCTCTGTCAGGTTGGATGGGGAGCATCGCTGCACAGATATTTTTCGGTCTCTCCAGAGATGTTAGATCGGGTTCAAGTCCGGGGTCTGGCTGGGCCACTCAAGGACATTCAGAGACTTGTCCCAAAGCCACTCCTGCGTTGTTTTGGCTGTGTGCTTAGGGTCATTGTCCTGTTGGAAGGTGAACCTTCGCCCCAGTCTGAGGTATTGAGCGCTCTGGAGCAGGTTTTCATCAAGGATCTCTCTGTACTTTGCTCCGTTCATCTTTCCCTCAATCTTGACTAGTCTCCCAGTCCCTGCCACAGAAAAACATCCACACAGCATGATTCGACCACCAATTTGCTTCACCATAGGGATGGTGACAGATTTCATCCTCTTTGGTCTTGAGGCCAAAGAGTTCAATCTTGGTTTCATCAGAGCAGAGAATCTTGTTTCTCATGGTCTGGGAGTCTTTAGGTGCCTTTTCGCAAACTCCAAGCGGGTTGTCATGTGCCTTTTACTGAGGAGTGTCTTCCATCTGGCCACTCTACCATAAAGGCCTGATTGGTGGTGTGCTGCAGAGATGTTTGTCCTTCTGGAAGGTTCTCCCATCTCCACAGTTGAACTCTGGCGCTCTGTCAGATTGACTATCGGGTTCTTGGTCACCTCCCTGACCAAGGCCCTTCTCCTCAGATTGCTCAGTTTGGCAGGGCGGCCAGCTCTAGGAAGAGTCTTGGTGGTTCCAAACTTCTTCCATTTAAGAATGATGGAGGCCACTGTGTTCTCGGGGACCTTCAATACTGTAGACATTTTTTGGTACCCTTCCCCAGATCTGTGCCTCGACACAATCCGTGTTGGACCTCTACGGACAATTTCTTCGACCTCATGGCTTGGTTTTTGCTCTGACATGCATTGCAAACTGTGGGACAATATATAGACAGGTGTGTGCCTTTCCAAATCATGCCCAATCAACTGAATTTACCACAGGTGGACTCCAATCAAGTTGTAGAAACATCTGAAGAATGATCAATGGAAACATGATGCACCTGACCTCAATTTCAAGTCTCATAGCAAAGGGTCTGAGTACTTATGTAAATAAGGTATCTGTTTTTTTTATACATTTGCAAAAATTTCTAAAAACCTGTTTTGACTTTGTCATTATGGGGTATTGTGTGTAGACTGATGAGGGGAAAAAATGTATTCAATCAATTTTAGAATAAGGCTGTAATGTAAACAAAATGTTTTAAAGGGAAGGGGTCTGAATACTTTCCGAATGCACAGTACATTCCTCCTTTTGGAATATGCCTTCCTCTTTATCATCTCCTCTTACTTTCTGTCTCTCTCTGTCCTTTACTTTCTGTCTCTCTCTGTCCTTCACTTTCTGTCTCTCTCTGTCCTTCACTTTCTCTCAATCTCTCCCATCTCCCCTCACTCTCCCTCCATCCCTCTTTCAGTTCAATACCCCTCACACTCCCTCTTTCCATCTTTCTCTTTCTCCATCTCTCTCTCTCTCTATCCCTATCTCTCTCTCGCTCTCTTTTTCTCTTTCTCTCTCGCTCTCTACCTCCATCCCTCCACCCCTCTCCTCCCCCTCTTTCTCTCTCCCCCCCTCTCTCTCACGCTCCCTCTCTCCATCCCTCCCTTTCTCTCCATCCCTGTCTCTCTCTCCTAAAATGAGTGCACATGTTGCTGTGAGTGGAGGGCCTGATCCTCTGGATTTTGACATTAATTCAGCAGGATTGAGATAATCCCTTGTCAGATTATGCACACACACACACACACACACACACACACACACACACACACACACACACACACACACACACACACACACACACACACACACACACACACACACACACACACACACACACACACACACACACACACACACACACACACACACGGTCACATTCTAGCCCTCACCCAGTGAGTAATCCACTGTTATACACAGTCCAACCAGCTCATGTAGCCTGCCCAGTCCAACACCACGGAGAGTCATACATATACAGAGACACTCTATACCCAAACTCCCTAACGTTTTAAATACATATGAAAGTAGAGTGGTTGTGTAACTAGAGTTATGAAACATATTTACAATTGAAATGACAACATGTTATTGTTGCATAAAGTGTCACCTGATGTACATCCCTTCACGGTTGATGTCCTTGTAGAAATTCTGCAAAACAACGGAGAGGAGTGTGAGACTTTGCTTGTTAGCGTGGATATGTGTGTGGGGATAAACAGAGAGGGTGTGTGTGTGTGTGTGTCTCATCACCAGCACACACACACACACACACGACGCCACATTTCTTCTCTGGTGCTCACTTACTGAGAATAACACTCAAGGCAGAACACACACATCTCCAACGTACATCCCCATCTAAAACACTCTATAATCTCTGCATCCCACTGATGTCAGAAGGGCTATATAAAGTATCAAACTCCGCAGAAAGATCATTCATCATTTAGAGTCAGTAGCATAAGCTAACGATGTATGCAGCTAGCATGCATGTCTGAGTGATCCAGATGCAGCCCGAGGATCTGTGTGTTAGCTAAAGCATGCTAATGTCAGTTAGCCTGAGCTAGCGAAGATTGGCTTTCATATTGCATAGCATGCTAACGTCGTTAGCCTGAGGTAGGGATGATTAGCTCGCATATTGCATAGCATGCTAATGTCAGTTAGCCTGAGGTAAGGATGATTAGCTTGCATATTGCATAGCATGCTAATGTGAGTTAGCATGAGGTAAGGATGATTAGCTTGCGTATAGCATAGCATGCTAATGTTAGTTAGCCTGAGGTAAGGATATTTAGCTCTCAAAACAGCACGTAATGAAAAGGAATGGCTAATGCATAGCCACAGGGGTTCTGAATAGGCCTAACTGTGCTTTACAGCTGTGTTACTGACAGACAGACAGCCCTGTGTGACTGCTATAGTGTCACAGTATAATACAGTAACAGAACAACGCCAGGCTAGTAATGCTTCTGAGACCCATCTTATCTTTTATTGATCTGGGATACTATATCTAGTCTAACAGATGCTGTTACTGGATGTTGTAGAATACGAAGGTTCCAATGTATTAATCTTTTCAGAATGTATTAGAATGTGGTCATAATTAGTTGGATGTTATTTAGTGGCTGGTGATGCCATGGTAACGGCTACACGGCGGGCACTGCTGATTGGCATGGAATGATTGTCAGATGATATATAGATCAACAGGTTGGTTTATTGTTGGGGAGAAGGGTGTAGTTTTGTGCTGAAAGTGAAACTGCAACTCAAGGTTGATTTGCGTGAGGCGGGACAGGCTGGTGGCACATGAAACATGAAGGTGTGTGTACAGCAGTTGACGCAACAACGTGCTAATCGTTGCGAAACCAGATATGCTGATGAAAGATGTAGCATTCTGCCCAATGTGGATATTCCTGTCGTGGGCGGGGCGTACCAGGAGATTGACAGTGCAGCTCATGCGGTTGTTGCGGCTGTCGTCGCTCATCACCGTGCGGTAGTCAAGGAGACGCACCAGGAGTCCCTTCACCAAGTCAACGAAGTGCTCGACCTCTGGCCTTAACAAGGGATGCTCCACAACACACTCCAACAGTCTGACACACACACACACACACACACACACACACACACACACACACACACACACACACACACACACACACACACACACACACACACACACACACACACACACACACACACACACACACACGTAAGCCAGAAAGCATGAGTGCTTGATAGAGTATAAGTTAACAGATATTGCCTGTGATATGGATATTGATATTAATTAAAGACACCCACATGGTTTCCAGTAGCTCCATGTATCTCTCATCTCCTCCTCCTCCCTCCACCTCATGATCCAGCTTCAGAATGATCTCATTTTCAAACTACAGACAGAGGGAGAGAAGCGATAGAGAATGGGTAAGCCTCTCGGAAGCTGTTAAAGTCTGTGTGTGTGTGTGCATGCATGTGTGTGTGGTTATGTGTGTGTGCCACTGTCACACCTTTTGGAAGTGCGTGGAGAGTTTGTGTTCACACTGCATCATGTCGAAGAAGATGGGGATGGTGGCTCGTCTCAGCTCTTCCTCAGGAATCAGAGTCATCTCCAGGATAGGACCCACCATCCCAGGGATAAAACAGATCTTATTCCCACCTACACACACACACACACACACACACACACACACACACACACACACACACACACACACACACAGTCTCAGAGTCTATAACACCCACATGCATACATTCGCACGCAAACACACACACACACACACACACACTTACCCAGTTTGTACCACATGTCCCGTGTGGCAAAACCGATGAGTCTCCTCATGTCTCCATACCTGAAGATAAAAATAAATCAGCTTTGCTTTAGTACATTACTCGTTAACATTGCCAGAGGACAAACAAAAGAGAAATTGTATAAATTGAATTCACTTTGCCAGGATCTTGTTCCTCTTGGTTGGAGAGAAGTGCTGCAGTTGCAATGACTCTTGGGTAATGAATGCCACAGCCAAATGGAAGTAATTATTCCACAACTACAGAGAGAGGAGAGGGATCAAAATAATGAGAATGTGTGAGAGAGAGGAGGGAGGGAGGGAGGGAGGGAGGGAGGGAGGGAGGGAGGGAGGGAGGGAGGGAGAGAGAGAGAGAGAGAGAGAGAGAGAGAGAGAGAGAGAGAATAAGAGAATGAGAGAATGAGTGTGAAGTGTTCACTTTCATCATTTTCACACATGCAAACACAAAAACACACACATACACATACACACACACTGACCTGCACTTCAAAGTCATTGTTGTTGAGGAATTTGAGGTTCATGGTGTCAGCGTAGGTGTTGATGGCTCTGAGGAACACCCTGACAGAGACACAGCGCACAGTTTATGAGATGACAGCATGATATCCATCTCTACCTTTATATCGTATCAATACTGACATTGACATGATGTCAACAATAAATGTTAACTGTATTGATATGTTATCAGTATTCATGCCATCTGATATCTATATCAATTGGACCTGATACGAAATATGAATGTAAATGATATCAATAATACAATATTGACACAGTATCCAAGCTATATGGATATCCATATAGCTGAAGCAGGTACTGCTAATACATGAGTAATTATAAAAATAATAAAAATTGTTACGTAAAGGGACTAAACAATTTTACCATATTTCAATGTATCTAAGTTTAGAAAGTTCAAGTAAACTAGTTGACTATCTTCCCTTGCCTTTCTCTGTCAAGCACAATCTATCTTTTTGATCCTGTAAAAGAACTGATTGCTCCCTCTATCAGACCTCTCTATCGTTTCTCTCTAGGAAACACTCTATCTCTTCATCCTGCCCTTATTAACCCGTGTCCACTCATCCTTATCTTCTCTCTCTCCATCTATCTCTTCCTCTTGTTCGCTCTCTCCCACCTTCTCTTTATCTCTCTCTCTCTCGCCCTCTCTCTGCACTGTGCTATCGGACATATCCTTGGCCTGTGGAAATCTCTCTGCCTCGCTCAAACCCCCACCCCCCCCATCTGTATCTCAGGGCTAGTATCATGGTGTGTTGTCTAAGGCCTTGTCTGGTCTCATAGGATAAACAGTCCCTTACAGCCTAGGGACATGACAAATCCTGTAGAAGCTACAGTCCACAACAACAACACATCTGCTCACTGTGGACCAAATGTAACAGAAAGGAAAATCAGTTGCATTTGAGACTTTTTTGAGGAAATATCTTAAAACGTTGGTCCAGCGACCCCTGTTGTTAGTGAGACAACGTCGGCCTCCAGATCAGATACAACAGGCGACACGAGGCAAGACAAGATAAAAAAACTAGCCAGTTTTAGAATGTTGTGTTGTACAACAGCTGACTAAAGACAAGGCATTTAGATCAAGGAGACTAGACTAGGCATGCGAGTGAGACAGTTTCCACGGTAACGGGGAATCTTTACATTGACGTGATGAAACTTTGAAACATAGCTGCCACTGCTCGTAGCAACGTGTTGCAGCAAACGATTGTCATGAAACACATGCACCAGAAACAGGGTACACTTTGTGTGACTGTGCAGCAAAATAGCTAGCTACAGTAGCTCTCTTCTTGGCTAGCTAACTAGCTGCTTGGCTGAACACAGAACGTTAGCGTAACGGTCTCTGACTGGCTAAATGGGTCCGTCTCGATCACAAGACCTTAGCTAAAGGTTTTACATGCCGAATCTTGGAATCTCCGGTTGACGAACATGAGATGTTCTAAAACTAGACTGTTCAGATCAAACTAACTTTGTTCTAAAACTCCTGATGACCGTTGTGTCTCATCTTATGTATCTGAACTGGGATTTAGGATGTAAATCCCAGTTCTGCCCTCTCCCACCTATGTGAGACTGCTGTTCATTGACTACAGCTCAGCATTCAACAGCATAGTGCCCTCCAAGCTCAGCACTAAGCTCAGGATCCTGGGACTTAACACCTCGCTCTGCAACTAGATCCTGGACTTTCTGACGTGCTGCCCCCAGGTGGTGAGGGTAGGCAACAACACATCCGCCATGCTGACACTCAACACGGGGGGCCCTCAGGGGTGCGTGTTTAGTCCCCTCCTGTACTCCCTGATCAGCCACGACTGCAACACCATCATTAAGTTTACTGATGACACGACGGTGGTAGGCCTGATAACCGTCGACGATGAAACAGCCTACAGGGAGGAGGTCAGTGATACCAACGTTCCCCCCAACGTCAGCAAAACAAAGGAGCTGATCATGGGCTACAGGAAAAGAGGGGGCGAGCTCGCCCCCTACCTCGCCCCCTACCTCGCCCCCTACCACATCGACGGGGCTGTAGTGGAGCTGGTCGTGAGCTTCAAGTTCCTCGGTGTCCACATCACTAAGCAATTCACATGGTCCACACACATCAACACAGTCGTGAAGAAGGCACGATAACGCCTCTTCCCCGTAAGGAGGCTGAAAAGATTGACTGGCTGCATCACCGCTTGGTATGGCAAGTGCTTGGCATCCGACCGCAAGGCTCTACAGAGGGTGGTGTGGACGGCCCTGCCATCCAGGACCTCCAAACCATATGGTATCAGAGAAAGGCACAGAAAATTGTCAAAGACCCCAGCCATTCAAGCCATAGACTGTACCCTCTGCAACCGCATGGCAAGCGGTACCAGAACGCCAAGTCTGGGACCAAAAGGCTTCCAGAACAGCTTTTAGCCCCAAGTCATAAGACTGCTGAACAGTTAGTCAAATGACTATTTGCATTGACCTTTTTTTGCACTGGCTCTCATACACTGACTCTATGTACAATCACTGGACTCTACCGACACACACACACACACACACACACACACACACACACACACACACACACACACACACACACACACACACTGACACTACCAACACACACACACACACACACACACACACACACACACACACACACACACACACACACACACACAGTACGCTCAAACACAAAAAAACACACACACACACACACACAAACACACGCATGCATATTGACACCACAGACACACACATGCACACACATACACACTCATCACATACGCTGTTGCTAATGTGTTTATTATCTATCCTGCTTGCCTAGTCACTTTTACCCATAACTACATGTACATATTACCTCAACTACCTCATACCCCTGCACATTGACGCGGTACCGGTACTCCTTGTATACAGCCTTGTTATTGTTATTTACTGTGTAACTATTTAAAAAAAAATTGTTGCTCATTTTCTTACTTTTTAACTCTGCATTGTTGGGAAAGGGCTCGTAGTAAGTCCGCATTTCACGGTAAAGTCTACTATAACTGTTGTATTTAGCCCGTGTGACAAATACATTTGATTTGACTTGATTACCATTGACCTACCGCTACTTGATTGCATCAACTTGAGCCAGCATGCGAGGGCACTAGTCTGTACCCAGCTACTTGGTCATTTGAGTCAGAGAATGGCACTCCAAGCTTTGTACTGGAACACCAAGTATCTTCCTAACACCGCAGCAATACAAATCAGAGTACACTAGAGTGTGAGAATGTTCTTATTATGTTGTTTTGATGTTCATTATCCATCTGCTTAGTGCTCCTTAGCTGTGTCTCCAGCTACTGCGCTATATTGCTCCTCTACACTACAGCTGTTTGTACAGTCTCTGTTCTGCACCACAATCACAATGTTTCCATCGTCAGAAATAAGTCGGATTTGTGAGACTACATCTGGTGAGACTACGTCTCGTGTGTGTGTGTGTGTGTGTGTGTGTGTGTGTGTGTGTGTGTGTGTGTGTGTGCGTGCGTGCGTGCGTGCGTGCGTGCGTGCGTGCGTGCGTGCGTGCGTGCGTGCGTGCGTGCGTGCGTGCGTGCGTGCGTGCGTGCGTGCGTGCGTGCGTGTGTGTGTGCAGTACCTGTTCTGCACCATGATCATGGCCATCCAGTCCGAGGGATAGACGTGCTTCCCAATCAGTTCCTTGAACAGTAGGAACGTCTCCATCAGGAAGTCCTTCAACAACACAGAGAGTGTGTGAGTGTGGATTTATGCAGGCATGCATGCGTGCTTGTGTGTGTGTGTGTGTGTGTGTGTGTGTGTGTGTGTGTGTGTGTGTGTGTGTGTGTGTGTGTGTGTGTGTGTGTGTGTGTGTGTGTGTGTGTGTGCGTGCGTGCGTGCGTGCGTGCGTGCGTGCGTGCGTGCGTGCGTGCGTGCGTGCGTGCGTGCGTGCGTGCGTGTGTGCGTGCGTGCTTGTGTACATTTGTGTGTGTGTATGTGTGTGTGTGTGCGTGCAACTGTGTGTGTGATGTCTCACCACGAGGTCGGTGGTGCCTGAGAAGGTCTCTAGGTAGCGGGAATAGTGTCTGTCATCCATCTGACTCAGAGTGGCCGTCATACAGGCCACCACCCTGGACTGAGAGAGAGAGAGAGAGAGAGAGAGAGAGAGAGAAGAAAGAAGAGGGAAAGAGAGAGAGAGGAGAAGGATGGAGAAGAAAGAAGAGAGAGAGAGATGAAAGAAGAGGGAAAGAGAGAGAGAGGAGAAAGATGGAGAAGAAAGAAGAGAGAGAGAGAGGAAAGAGAGAGGAGAGAGAAAGTAATGAATTACACATCCACTGTCAGTCAGCATTAATCATGACTTAAACATATTCCCACAAATCTAATGTAGATTGATTATATTATATCTAAATGGTCTTCATGTAAAAGCGCATTTAAAAAAATTATACTTTCATTTTCTCAATTTGAATTACATTTGACAAAAACTCATATACACGACCAAAAGTATGTAGACACCTGCTCGTCGAACATCTCATTCCAAAATCATGGAGATTAATATGGAAGTGGTCCCCCCTTTGCTGTTACAACAGCCTCCCCTCTTCTGGGAAGGCTTTCCACTAGATGTTGGAACATTGCTGGGGGACTTGATTCCATTCAGCCGCAAGAGCATTAGTGAGGTTGGGCACTGATGTTGGGCGATTAGGCCTTGGTCGCAGTCGGCGTTCCAATTCATTCCAAAGGTATTCAATGGGGTTGAGGTCAGGGCTCTGTGCAGGCCAGTCAAGTTCTTCCACACCGATCTTGACAAACCATTTCTGTATGGACCTCGCTTTGTGCATGGGGCATTGTCATGCTGAAACAGTAAAGGGCCTTCCCCAAAGTTGGAAGCACAGAATCGTCTAGAATGTCATTGTATGCTGTAGCGTTAAGATTTCCCTTCACTAGAACTAAGGGGCCTAGCCCGAATCATGAAAAAAAGCCCCAGACCATTATTCCTCCTCCACCAAACTTTACAGTTGGCACTATGCATTTGGACAGGTAACGTTTTCCTGGCATCCGTCAAACCCAAATTTGTCCGTCGTACTGCCAGATGGCGAAGCGTGATTCATCACTCCAGAGAACACGTTTCCACCGCTCCAGAGTCCTATGTCATCCATAGAACATTCTTCAAAGAGTCTTGACGCTCATCCAAGTGCTCCCAGGTGCTTTTTGGCGAGCTTGAGTCGACTTCTTGGAGAAATGGGTCCCGTTAGGTACGGCGGAAACCAAACACTGCATTCCACAGTAAGAACCTCATAGTAGCAGTGTGATGGTTTGGGGATGCTTTGCTGCCTCAGTGACTTGCCATCATTGAAGGAACCATGAATTCTGCTCTGTATCAGAGAATTCTAAAGGCGAATGTCAGGCCATTCGTCCATGAGCTGAAGCTGGAGCGCATCTAGGTCAAAAGAAATGTATGTATCCCCAAAAACAAACGCAAAGTGATATGTGGTATTGGGACTTTTAGCTGGAAGGATCAAACTAATCGAAATGATTAACAGTAACATAATTCTCCTATCTCCAATTTAAGATGGGTCTTCCCACTGGGCAAAAACTGGTTGACTCAACATTGTTTCCACGTAATTTCAACCAAATAATTCAATGTGACGACATTGAATCAACTTGGATGACTTGGATTGAGTGGATTTGCAAAAACGTCATTGGAATTTTGTATTTTTCAAACCAAACGTTTACCTTAAATCCAATGACATGGTGAATCTGTTGGTTGGTTTGAATTTCGAATTCACATTAGTTGACAACTCAACCGGATGTAAATCAAAACTAGACGCTGAACCGACGTTTGTGCGCAGCGGGTTGTTGTGATGAGGCGGCACATAAAGGGTTAAACTCTCCACACCACAATCACATCAGAGAGAGGAGAGGAGCAAGGACAGGAGAATCTTTCGGATCATCCCTCAATCACTCCTTCTTCCACCCCCATCTCGCTCTCTTCAGTCCCACTTTCCTCCTCCTCATATGTCCGTCTCTTTCCGCACCTCTAGGTCCTCCCACCCTCTTTTCTCTCTCTGTCACTGTACCATCCTGCTTTCTAGACACATCTGCTCACCTCTTCTATCCCTCGCTCTCTCTCAATTTAATTCAATTCAAGAGGCTTTACAGGCACGGGGAACATATGTTTACATTGCCAAGGCAAGTCAAATGGATAAACAAAAGTGAAAAAAACTATAAAAAGTGAACAGTAAATATTACACTCACACAAGTTCCAAAAGAATAAAAGACATTTTAAATGTCATATTATGTCTGTATATAGTGTTGTAGTTATGTGCAAGTAGTTAAAGTACAAAAGGGAAAATAAATAAATATGGATTGTATTTACAATGATTGTTCACTGCTTGCCCTTTTCTTGTGGCAACATGTCACAAATCTTGCTGCTGTGATTGCACACTGTGGTATTTCACCCAATAGATAGGGGAGTTAATCAACATTTGATTTGTTTTCTAATTCTTTGTGGGTCTGTGTAATCTGAGGGAAATATGTGTCTCTAATATGGTCATACATTTGGCAGGAGGTTAGGAAGTGCAGCTCAGTTTCCACCTCATTTTGTGGGCAGTGTGCACATAGCCTGACTTCTCTTGAGAGCCAGGTCTGCCTTTGGCGGCCTTTCTCAATAGCAAAGCTTTGCTCACTTCTCTCTCTTTCCATCTCTCTCTCAGTATACAGTGCCGGCGGAAAGTATTCAGACCCCTTGTCTTTTTTCACATTTTATTACGTTACAGCTTTATTCTAAAATTGATTAAATAGCTTTTTTCCCTCATCAATCTACACACAATACCCCAAAAACTTTTTTGGTACCCTTCCCCAGATCTGTGCATTCACACAGTCCTGTCTCTGAGCTCTACGGACAATTCATTTGACCTCATGGATAGGATTTGCTCTGTCATGCACTGTCAACTGTGAGACCTTATATAGACAGGTGTGTGCCTTTCCAAATCATGTCCAAGCAAGTTGTAGAAACATCTCAAGGATGATCAATGGAAACAGGATGCACCTGAGCTCAATTTGGAGTCTAATAGCAAAGGGTCTGAGTACTTATGTAAATAAGGTATTTCTGTTTTTTATTTTTCACACATTTGCAAAAAACTTTTTTCGCTTCTTCATTATGGGATAATGTGTGATGATTGCTGAGGATTCTTATTTATTTAATCAATTTTAGAATAAGGCTGTAACGTAACAAAATGTGGAAAAAGTCAAGGGATCTGAATACTTTATATGCTGTATATATATATATACAGTATATAAAGTATTCAGATATATATATATATATATATATATATATATATATATATATATATATATATATATATATATATATATATACCTGTCTCTATGTATCTGTCTTTATGTCTATCTCTGGTTGGTAGTGATGGAGTGAGATGGGACGGGGCCTGAAAGATGAGAGAGGGGGAGCGAAGGAGTGATAGATGATGGATGATATTTTCAGACAGAGAGATTTGAAAAAATATATATATATATTTAATGGGAATGTGTGTGTGTGTGCACTTGCACGCATGCACAAACACATACACACATATAAAACCGCGAACATACCTCAGGAGGTTGGTGGAACTTTAATTGGGGAGAACGGTCTTGTGGTAATGGCTGGAGCGGAATTGTTGTGGAATGGTATCAAATACGTCAAACACATGGTTTCCATGGTTTCCAGGTGTTTGACGCCATTCCATTTGCTCCGTTCCGGCCATTATTATGAGCCGTTCTCCCCTTAGCAGCCTCCTGCGGAACACACACACACACACACACACACACACACACACACACACACACACACACACACACACACACACACACGCAAACACATTTATATTCCACTGCTGGAAGCACATTGTTCTCTCATATCTCAGCCAGATCACTCAAGATTGACTTTGAAATTGGATGTCTGTCCATGTCCTGAGGACATCGGGAAATGCCTTCAAAAACTAGGGTGAACAGTAAACGCTTTTACCATCAAATAGGCTTGGGTTTTCCTAGGGTGTTGTAGAAGGGGGTGGTGGATGAGCGTAATCCGATGACTCTGGGCCCAAAGGTTGTTTGTTCAATGTCAGTGGTAAACACTCATTTAAAATGTTTATGTTTTAACCCTAACCCAAACCTTAATCCCATGACTACGGATCCGAAGTTCGCACATTCCATCCCAGAGGTAAACACAATTGATTATTTTATTTTTTATACCCTATCTCATACCTTAAACCTTAACGTCTAAATTTGACGTTTGGAGAAATGTGGATAAACGTACGACTCTGAAGCCAGATTGGTAAAACCGTGAGATGTTGTTGTATATCTACCCTGAAAGTGGAAACGCCTGGAGGGCTACCCTTTAGCAATCACCACAGGAGCATTGCATTCTCTCTGACATACACATATATACGCGCACGCACGCACGCACGCACGCACGCACGCACGCACGCACGCACGCACGCACGCACGCACGCACGCACGCACACACACACACACACACACACACACACACACACTGACACTACCAACACACACACACACACACACACACACACACACACACACACACACACACACACAAAGCCTAATCATCGTGACACACCCAAAAAAATGCAGGCACACATTTAGACCAGCCAGGTCACTCCAGATCCCCTGTGAAATTAGACATCCGTCGAGGTAAGCATGACGTAAGGATATGGCCACTAGGGGCAACGGTGAGCGCTAATAATAGTGTTTAACAAGATTTTTTGACTACCTCACCTCTGTAACCCACACATACAATTATCTGTAAGGTCCATCAGTCAGGCAGTGAATTTCAAACACAAATTCAACCACAAAGACCAGGGAGGTTTTCATATGCCTCGCAAAGAAGGGCACCTATTGGTAGATGGATAAAACAAAGAAAGCAGACATTGAATATCCCTTTGAGCATGGAGAAGTTATTGATTACATGCTGGATGGTGTATCAATACACCCAGTCACTACAAAGATACAGACCTCCTTCCTAACTCAGTTGCCGGAGAGGAAGGAAACCTCTCAGGGATTTCACCATGAGGCCAATGGTGACTTTAAAACAGTTACAGAGTTAAGGCTGTGATAGGATAAAACTGAGAATAATAATATTCCAAAATATTGTTTGCAACAAGGCACTAAAGTAATACTGCAAAAAATGTTTCAAAGAAATTAACTTTTTGTCCTGAGGCAAATCCAACACAGAACATCACAGAGTACCACACTTCATACATTCAAGCACGGTTATGCTTGTAATCGTTAAGGACTGGGGAGTTTTTCAGGATAAAAAATAAACGGAATGGAGTTAAGCACAGGCAAAATCCATGCGGAAAACCTGGTTCCACCAGACAATGGGAGATGAATTTACCTTTCAGCAGGACAATAACACTGGATTTGCTTACCAAGAATACAGTGAATGTTCCTAAATGGCCAAGTTACAGCTGTGAGTTAAATCTACATGAAAATCTATGGCAAGACCAGAATATCATTGTCTAGCAATGATCAAAAACCAATCTGACAGAACTTGAAGAACTTTGAAAAGAATAATGGGCAAATGTTGCACAATCCAGGTGTGTAAAGCTCTTAGAGACATACCCAGAAAGACTCCAATGGTGCATCTACAAAGTATTAACTCAGGCATGTGAATACTTATGTAAATTTGATATTTCTGTATTTAATTTTAAATACATTTGTAAAACATTTTAAAACATGTTTTTGCCTTGTCATTTGGAGGTATTGTGTGTAGATGGGTGAGAGAGAAACAAATATTTTGAATTCATGCTGTAACACAACAAAATGTGGAATAAGTCAAGCGGTATGAATAGTGTAGATAAGGCCAGCAAGATAGCTAGCTAAGGGTAGCATGCTAACTAGCTACACTGACAGCTGTCAGTTCCCTATTTGTTGATTTTTCTCCAGTCCACGTGGAAATCACCACGTCGTTCTATCTCACCCCAATTCGTGAATATGTATAAGTGGCTTGAGTCATTCTTCGGAGGTGGAACGTTAACGAGTACTTACGCTCTAGGGCAGGAATTATGTTGAAACAGGGGTGGTATCACCCACTGGTGGGGGCCTTTAACCATTCAGAATTTAATGGCTAGAAATGTGACGTTTGGACGTCTGATTCTGCAGTGAGACTGTGAGAGCGTGTTGATTCAGACACACAGACTCAGACACACAGAAAGACACACACAGACACACACATATAGAAACAGACACACACACATTCAGACACGCTGACACACACACACACACACACACACACACACACACACACACACACACACACACACACACACACACACACACACACACACACACACACACACACACACACACACACTCAGACACACAGAGACACACACACATTCAGACACACAAAAAATGCCTGCATACACACACACACACACACACACACACACACACACACACACACACACACAGAGAGAGACAGACACACACACATTCAGACACACTGACACACACACACACGCACAAATTCAGACAGCGTCTCTGTGGGTAATGTTGGTTACATAAAGCTTTAATTAGGAAGTGATATTTCAGCTCTGTGAGCAACGTGCTGCTTATCCCTCTATCTCTCCCTGGTAGAACATGACACCAGACACCCTGTCAAGATCCAACCTCTTTCATCTCTTTTCCTCGTTTCTTCCATTGCGCCACCCCTCCCCACCCCTCCTCACCCCTCCTCTGTCTGAACTGAAAAAAAGGTGTTGTGCTCTGTGTGTTTACTGTGACACTGCTGCCAACCCGAATGCTTGATGTGTCCGGCACATAAGCGCGCACGCACAAACACACGTGTACACCCACAGACAAAAAAAAAGACACAAATAAATGCCAGCACGCATTCACACACGGAACTGCAAACAACCAAACAAATCCTTTCCCAAGAGTCAACTTCAACTTCAGATAACTCAGCTCAACTTCTAGAGCTCTCTCTCTTTCTCTCTGTCCTTCTCCCTCTCCGACAGTGTTCAAGTGAGAACGGCTGATTACTAATAGGATTATCAACAGGATAAACTACATGCGCACACACACACACACACACACACACACACACACACACACACACACACACACACACACACACACACACACACACACACACACACACACACACAAACGTAACGGAGGCAGTGCGAGAGCACAAACAAACAAGTAGTGAGTTCACTACATATTGACGGTCTATCCTAGATAGAGTAGGTGGGGGAGGGGGGTTGGGGCCAGCAGTTCATTGGCTTACTTCCCTGTAATTGGTAGTCTCTGAGAAATTAACACAGTCCTCAATCTCTTTACCCACCCTCCAAAACACACACACACACACACACACACACACACACACACACACACACACACACACACACACACACACACACACACACACACACACACACACACACACACACACACACACACACACACACACACACACACACACACACACACACACACACACACACACAGCTCTAGTCCTGTCCAGGATCTTATGTAACTGCCAAGAGATTATTGAAAAAGCAGGACACAGATGCTCGGCTGGGGATTTTGCTCCCTCCTCTCTTTCTCATTCTCTTTCTCTCCATTCATCTGTCTGTCTCCATCCCCCCTTACCCCCTTTCTCTTTAATAGAACTAAAATCAAAGACAGATTTCAGCAGGACAGCAGCCAGGTCGCTCAAGATCCATTTAGAAATCCGACATCGGTCAGGAGATGTCTTCAAAACCGGCCATTAGGGTCAACGGTGAGCTCTTTTACCATCAAGTAGGCTTGGGTTTCGCTAGGGCGCTGTGAACAAGGGTGGCGGATGGGCATAAGCCACGACCCCCGGCTCCGAGGGTCGGGTGTATAATCCCAGTGTTAGTCACTTGTTTTATTTAAATAAATAACGCAACCCTATCCCGAACCTTAACCCTTAACTTAACCATTCAGGATGAAAAACTTAACCTTGGAGTTGTATTTGTTTGAATCCTATACCAAACCTTAACTCTTAACTTAACCTTTCGGAATCAGTGCCTAAACTTAACCAGCCGCAAAGCGCCGGTGACCGCAGCAGCCGCAGCAGGAAGAGCATCCCAGGTTGTCCAAAACATCAACACATTGGATGTTTAGAGCAACTTCGAAATGTCACATTTGGAGAAACGCGGATAAACGTCGGAATCTGAAGTCAAATTGGTCAAACCGTGAGTTCTCGTTGAGGACAGAACATTATTCGGCACGATTTTGTCAGGAGAGAATAACGCATCTTAAGAAAAACAGATCCACACAAACTAATACAATTGCACCTAACACCGACAGGCAGACAGACAGGCAGACAGGCAGACAGAGAAACAGACAGGAGACATGAATACAGAGACCGATGTTATTTTAGACTGACAGTCATGCACCGAGACATGCAATCAACCACACCACAGGACAGAAGAGGCCCTTCTTGTCATTAAATTATCTCTGCCACATTCTCTCTCTGCCACATTCTCTCTTTTTTCTCTCCATCACCTGAGCATTTGTTGAATGAAGGAGGAAGGGGGAGAGTTAGAGAGGGATAGCGAGAGAGAGAGAGGGTTTGAGAGGCGGGTAGGATAGGAGCAGTGTAATCAGCTGGTGTGTTTGCATGTCAGAGAGTACTGATTAGACGGATCAATGACTTCACAGCTCAACGTCTCTCCGTCGGGTACAAAGAGATCTATCAAGCCCTTTTTCTAACAACCCCGGCTAACGCCCTGAGATACTTAGCGAGGGAAGGAGGAAGGGAGTGATGGATGGGTGGGGGAGGAGAGGGGAATAAGGTAACGACAGGGAGAGAGTCTGAGATGAGAGAAATGGGAATAGAATTTAGACACATTAGCCTGACCCCTAAAATGACATCCCTCATCTCCACTCCTCCTTACCTCCTCCCTCCCTCTTTCCCTCTGTCTTCGTCTTGCAGTAATGTGCTCCTTTTCTCATCACAACATCCTCCAAATCAAATTACAGAGAGCTTAGAGAGGGAAAACACTCCTCGCCCTCCTTGCCGTGCAGGATGTGTGTGTGTGTGTGTGTTTGTCTACATGTGAGATTCATCTCGCACATAACATACAGGTGTATTGCAATTATTGTGCATTGGGGATGGTGGTGAATACATTTTTAAAAACTTTTTTTTTTATTTAACCTGGATTTTGACAGGGAAGTCATACAGAGACGAGTGTCTCTATTATATGTGAGTCCTGTATTAATACATCAAACACATACAATATACACAATTACAAAACATATTAAGAATAAACAGACACATTTATCAATGTCTCCGATCATTGCTCTGAACTGACCAAGGGGGACCAGAACATATCATTTCAGAGAGCTCTGTAAGTTGTTCCACATAAAGGGCACAAAAAAAACTAAAAGCAGCTTCATCCAACTCTGTGGAGACCGAATGGGTCTCCAGTGTTATTTTTTATTTGACTTTTATTTAACTACGCAAGTCAGTTAAGAACAAATTCTCATTTACAATGACGGCGTATCCCGGCCACAACCTAACCCGGACAACACTGGGCCAATTGTGCGCCACCCTATGGGACTCCCAATCACGGCCGGTTGCGATACAGCCTGGAATCAAACCAGGGTCTGTAGTGACGCCTCTAGCACTGAGATGCATCTCCTTAGACCGCTGCGCCACTCCAAGCTTGAGACCGGGGTTTCGTCATTCGTGAGTCTAAATTGAATGAATGACGATAGATACATAGGAAGTTTCTGCGTGAGTGCTTTACAGATGAACACAAGAAGATGCGACTCTCTCCTTACGTACCAAGACGCCCAACCCACTTCTTGATACAAAACACAATGGTGAGTTCTATAAGTATCAAGATGGAAAACAGCATCTAGTGGTTTAAGTGTAGATGCTGCTGCATGCAGATAGATAATATCACCATAATCTAAAATAGACATAAAAGTGGCCTGGACAATTTATTTTCTATGAACAAAAGTCAGACATGTAAAAGAAACCAACCTTGAACGTCAACTTCTTCACCAGCTCAGTGACATGTTTTTTAAATGACAGTTTGTCATCAAGCCAGAGACCAAAATATGTGTATAATGGAACTCGCTCAATTTGTGTACCGTTCAAACTAGTCATTACAAATTCATTTAAATCTGGGTTATGGGACCTAGAAAAAAGCATGCATTTTGTTTCGTTTGCATTTCGCACCAACTTTAGATCCAACAGTGCAGTGCTTGAAATCAGACTTCAAATATGAAAAAGCTTGGCCAACCGAAGGAGCAATTGAATACTGTATCATCTGCACAGAATGTATTACTTTTTTTTTTACAGCATTACCAATGTTATTTACATATATTGTAACACTTACACAGACACACACGCACGCAGGCGCATACACACACACACACACACACACACACACACACACACACACACACACACACACACACACACACACACACACACACACACACACACACACACACACACACACACACACACACACACACACACACAGTTATCCCCCTGCTCATCTCAGCAGAGATCAATTGAAACTCGACACAAGGTGAGTCGACAACTTTTCTGCGTCGCATACATCACCGGTTATTTTTGGCAGGGGTCAGAACATTCAGATACACACTTTATCAGGGGACATCCGAGGGAACACACACACATATTCATAACACCCCAATTTATCACTGATTATACAAGGGAGTCTCCAAAAAGAGAAAGCCGTGAATAAAGACACACACAGAAACATTCACCATTCAACAATCAGAAAAACAAGTTGACTTCTTCTCTTATGATCTCTCTTTCCTTTCCTCTCCATCCCTCGATCTCTTTCCATGTCACACGAGAGGTCCCTCTCCTCTCTCTAGTGGATAAACTACTGATGTATGCATCTCTTGTATCAAACTCTTTTCACACGCTCCCTTCACAAGTCACCTCTCTCTAACTTGCACTTGTGAACGGGAGAGACTGAGCGAGAGGAAGGGTGAGAAACAGAGAGAGGGAGGGGGGAGAAGGAGCGAGGGGAGTCCTAAATAGCTTCTCAGACACTTGAGACCCAGAAACAGAGAATAGTGAGAGAGGGAGAGCGAGAGAAGGGGGGAAAAGAAAGGGGAGAAAGTGGGACAGTAAGACAAGTACAGACAGAAGGACATCAGCAATAGAGCATGTAACACATCAGACTGAAATACAGAGATATATATATTGATAGATATAGTAAGATATAGAGAGATATAGATAGATATAGTAAGATATAGATAGATATAGATATAGAGAGATACAGTAAGATATGAGAGATATAGACAGATATAGATAGATAAATAAAGATATAGAGATATTTAGATATAGATAGATATGGTAAGATATAAAGAGATATAGACAGATATAGATAACGTAGATATAGTAAGATATAGAGAGATATAGACATATATAGTAAGATATAGATATGGTAAGATATAAAGATATAGAGAGATATAGATAGATATAGTAAGATATAGATAGATAGATATAGTGAGATATAGAGAGATATAGATAGATATAGATAGATATAGTAAGATATATATATAGATAGATAGTGAGATATAGATAGATATAGAAAGATATAGTGAGATAGAGAGAGATATAGATTTAGATAGATATAGTAAGATATAGAAAGATATAGAGAGATATTGCTGGATATAGTAAGATAAAGATAGATATAGTAAGATATACAGTTGAAGTCAGAAGTTTACATAAACTTAGATTGGAGTCATTAAAACTCATTTTTCAACCACTTCACACATTTCTTGTTAACAAACTATAGTTTTGGCAAGTCGTTTAGGACATCTACTTTGTGCATGACACAAGTAATTTTACCAACAATTGTTTACAGACAGTTTATTTCACTTATAATTCACTGTATCACAAATCCAGTGGGTCAAACGTTTACATACACTATGTTGAATGTGCCTTTAAACAGCTTGAACAATTCCAGAAAATGATGGCTTTAGAAGCTTCTGATAGGCTAATTGACATCATTTGAGTCAATTGGAGGTGTATCTGTGGATGTATTTCAAGGCCTACCTTCAAACTCAGTGCCTCTTTGCTTGACATCGTGGGAAAATCAAAAGAAAATTCACAACTCAATTTAGAATTGACCCCGACCCTGACACGCAAATGCACACACTTGCACATACGCACATACACATAGACGGATACATGCACGTACATACAAACACATACACACACACACACACACACACACACACACACACACACACACACACACACACACACACACACACACACACACACACACACACACACACACACACACACACACACACACACACTCCCTCGACCGCTCTATTTATTGATTCCCTGCATTTCTCTGCTCCTTAACACTCTCTTTGGCACTCTAGCTCTCCCATTCTCCATCTACCTACTGTATATCCATCTATATCTATATCTTACTATATCTATCTATATTTATGTATATCTATCTATATCTATCTATATCTTACTATATCTATCTATATCTAACTATATATATCTATATCTATCTATATCTTATTATATATATCTATATGTTATTATATATACATACATATATCTATCTATCTATACCTTACCATATCTCTATCTATATCTTACTATATCTATCTGTATCTTATTATATCTATCTATATCTTACTATATCTATCTATATCTATATATGTCTTACTATATCTATCTATATCTTACTATATCTTACTATTTCTATCTATATCTATATCTTACTATATCTATCTATATCTTACTATATTTATCTATATCTATATCTTATTATCTATCTATATCTATATCTTATTATCTATCTATCTATCTATCTATCTATCTATCTATCTATCTATCTATCTCTATAGATATTTTACTATATCTATCTATATTTTACTATATCTTTCTATATTTTACTATATCTATGTATATCTATGTATATCTTACTATATCTATCTATGTCTATTTATATCTTACTATATCTATCAATATCTATCTACACTACCATTCAAAAGTTTGGGGTCACTAAGAAATGTCCTTGTTTTTGAAAGAAAAGCACATTTTTTGTCCATTAAAATAACATCAAATTGATCAGAAATACAGTGTAGACATTGTTAATGTTGTAAATGACTATTGTAACTGGAAACGGCAATTTTTTTTATGGAATATGTAAATAGGCATGCAGAGGACCATTATCAGCAACCATCACTCCTGTGTTCCAATGGCACGTTGTGTTAGCTAATCCAAGTTTATCATTTTAAAATGCTAATTGATCATTAGAAAACCCTTTTTCAATTATGTTAGCACAGCGGAAAACTGTTGTTCTGATTAAAGACTAGTTGAGTATCTGGAGCATCAGCATTTGTGGGTTCAATTACAGGCTCAAAATGGCCAGAAACAAATAACTTTCCTCTGAAACTCGTCAGTCTATTCTTGTTCTAAGAAAGGAAGGCTATTTCATGTCAGAAATTGCCAAGAAACTGAAGATCTCGTACAACGCTGTGTACTACTCCTTTCACAGAACAGTGCAAATTGGCTCTAACCAGAATAGAAAGAGGAGTGGGAGGCCCCGGTGTACAACTGAGCAAGAGGACAAGTACATTAGAGTGTCTCGTTTGAGAAACAGACGCTTCACACGTCCTCAACTGGGAGCTTCATTAAATAGTACCCGCAAAACACCAGTCTCAACGTCAACAGTGAAGAGGCGACTCCAAGATGCTGGCCTTTTAGGCAGAACTGCAAAGAAAAAGCCATATCTCAGGCTGGCCAATAAAAAGAAAAGATTAAGATGGGCAAAAGAACACAGACACTGGACAGAGGAACTCCCCCTAGAAGGCCAGCATCCCGGAGTTGCCTGTTGACGTTGAGACTGGTGTTTTGCGGGTACTATTTAATGAAGCTGCTAGTTAGAATTTTAATTCATAGGTTGAATTGAGTTAAATTCAGAATTGACTCCAACCCTGGTGTGTGTGTGTGTGTGTGTGTGTGTATCAACACCCCTGGCCAGTGTCCCAGGAGAAGGGACCTCTGTGCTGCCAGACTTTCCTTCCCCTGGTCTGCTCAGGTCCGGTCAGGTCTGGTACAGTAGTCTGCCACAGCAGACACAGCCAGGGAAACAAGGACACACACTGGATTAACACAGGAGAGAGGGACAGAGAGACCGAAAAAGGAGAGAGAAACCGTGAGAGAGAGCGAGAGAGGGGGGGGTGAGCTGGAGGGAAACAGAGAGACAGAGAGAGTGAGAGGGCGAGAGAGAGAGAGAGAAAGAGGGGGGAGGAGAGAGAGGGGGGAGAGGGGGGGGGGGTAGATAGAGAGGGGAGGAGAGAGAGAGAAGCAGAGGATCAGTTAGTGCCGCGGAGCACCGGAGTCAGCAACACAGACAGAGAGAGAGAAAGAGAGTGACAGAGGAGGGGGGGGGAAAGAGCTGGACTAAGACAGACGACTAACTGGAGGCGTGTGAGAGAGAAAGGAGGAGAGAAAATAGGTGTGTGGACGGGAGCAGAGGAAGAGTGTAGAAAGGAGTGGAGGTGAGTGAGAGAGTGAGTGAGGAAGGACAGTAGTTATAGAGGAGTGATCAGTGGACAGAGAACCTTCATTACACAGCGCACACACACACACACACACACACACACACACACACACACACACACACACACACACACACACACACACACACACACACACACACACACACACACACACACACACACACACACACACACACACACACTTGTTTCTGTGAGTCTGCCCTTGAGTTGATGTGTTTGTGTTGTTGTCGTTAGTGCTTGTATGTCAGGGCTTGTGTAAGTGCCTGTTGGTATGTGATTGTCCCATAGTGGTGGGTTTGTTGTTGCCAAGTGCCCAGGTAGAATGCGTTTTTCTATTTGCCCCCACAATCATTAAGATTGACTTTGATCCTGCTAGGGTGTGTGAATGTGTGATGCTCTGTGTGTGTGTGTGTGTGTGTGTGTGTGTGTGTGTGTGTGTGTGTGTGTGTGTGTGTGTACGCGCCCGCGTCCTTTGTGTTTGCACTGTGTTTGCGCTGTCCTTTGTGATTGCGGTGTACTGTGGCAGGTGAGTAATCGTATCCATCTGTCACTGTAGGCTTTGACACAGTCTGTTACGGCATGCTATGTGCGTGCTTGTGTGCGTATTCAGCTGTGTAAAGCCCAATGAACTCTGTGCGGCCGGCGACATGGTGTTTTAAAGCTGTGCGTGTGTGTGTGTGTTATACCTCCACTGGTTTAGCTCTAGTGAATAGCTCAAAGCACAAAGCCGTCCCAGAGTGTATTGCTGCGGATACTCTCTTCTACAATTTATGTTCACACAGATCTAAGCGTGTGTTTCTGTTTATGCGGCATAAGAGTGGGAGTGTTGCGTTCGTTTTGTTTATGATGTGTGTACCCATAGGTTTGAGTGTGTGTGTGAGCGGCGTACATGTGTGTATTAGTCTATAGCCGTTCATGTGCATGTTCACTGTTCCCTTTTGCCCACACTACTTTACCTCCTTCAGGACTCTGGGTTCTAACACAGAGGCCCAGTCACGCACTGATGGGAAGTAAACACATAGAGGTAGACACACAGATACCAGTAGAAATATAGAGGGGAGCAGCCAGGTTGCTCAAGATCCACTGCGAAACTCGACGTCCGTCCAACCTTAACCCTTACCTTAAGCATTCAGACTGAATGCCTCAACTTAACCGTGGAGTTGTTTTTGTTTTAACCCTATCCCAAACCTTAACCCTTAACCCTTGACTTAACCTCTGGCTCCGAGGGCCACGTCTTCAATCCCAACGTTAGGCACACGCTTTTTGGTTTTTTGTTTGAACCCTTCCCCGAACCTTAACCCTTAACTTAACCATTCAGAATTCATGCCTAAACGTAACCTTCAAAATGTTACGTTTGTAGACAATTGTCGGATTCCGCAGTGAGACTGCGAGAGCTGATTGATGAGTGACAAGGTAGAAATAGACAGACAGAGAGATAACACAGAGGGAAGAGAGGAATAGAGATGGACAGAGAGATAGCACAGAAGGAGGAGAGAAGGGCTAGATACAGACAGACAGACAGACAGACAGACAGACAGACAGACAGACAGACAGACAGACAGACAGACAGACAGACAGACAGACAGACAGACAGACAGACAGACAGACAGGAGGAGAGAAGGGATACAGACAGACAGACAGACAGACAGACAGACAGACAGACAGACAGACAGACAGACAGACAGACAGACAGACAGACAGACAGACAGACAGACAGACAGACAGACAGACAGACAGACAGACAGACAGACACAGAGAGAGGAGAGGAGCGAATGGTCTAATGAGATATAAAGTGAGCTAGAGAGACTACGATGGTTAATCTATAGGTTATGACAAAATAAATGTATTTAGACCCGAAGTGTATCTCTGGAGAGGAGAGAGGAAAGAGAGAGTTAGAGAGATAGAATGGGGGAGGGTGACAGATGGGGTGAGAGACAAAAGGAGGTGAGAGAAAGATAGAGGGTGGAGAAAAGCAAAGAATTGGTGAGAGATAAATATATATATAGTGAGAGAGAGAGAGAGAGAGAGAGAGTGTATGTGTATGTGTGTGTGTTCATGTGTGCGTGCGAGTGTGTTTGTGTTCATCTGTGCATGCGTGCGTGCATGTGTGTGTGTGTGTGTGTCTGAGTGCTTGTGTTCATGTGTGCGTGCGTGCATGCATGCATACATGTGTGCTAGTGTTTGTGTGTGTGTTCATGTCTGTGCGTATCTGCATTTGTGCGTACAAGCAAATGCATGCATGTGTGTGTGTGTTATCAGGCCAGCGACAGAGTGAGAGACCCAGACCCCCTGATTATCAGACAGACAGACAGAAAGGAAGGACAGAATGACAGGGAATGAGAAAAGAGAGATACGCCATTGATACAGGGACAAAAGAGAGAGAGGGCATGGAGGGTCAGGTTGATGGAGAGACGAGGGAGGAGGTATAGAATGAGGGTTAGTGATACAGGGACGGAAGAGAGAGAGGGCATGGAGGGTCAGGTTGATGGAGAGATGAGGGAGGAGGTATAGACCGAGGGTTAGTGATACAGGGACGAAAGAGAGAGAGGGCATGGAGGGTCAGGTTGATGGAGAGATGAGGGAGGAGGTATAGACCGAGGGTTAGTGATACAGGGACGAAGGAGAGCGAGGGCATGGAGGGTCAGGTTGATGGAGAGACGAGGGAGGAGGTATAGACCGAGGGTTAGTGATACAGGGATGAAAGAGAGAGAGGGCATGGAGGGTCAGGTTGATGGAGAGACGAGGGAGGAGGTATAGACCGAGGGTTAGTGATACAGGGACGAAAGAGAGAGAGGGCATGGAGGGTCAGGTTGATGGAGAGACGAGGGAGGAGGTATAGACCAAGGGTTAGTGATACAGGGACGAAAGAGAGAGAGGGCATGGAGGGTCAGGTTGATGGAGAGACGAAAGAGGAGGTATAGACTGAGGGTTAATGACACAGGGACAAGAGAGAGAGAGAGAGAGAGACAGTGAGTGATGGGAAAGAGAGAGACAGGGAGTGACGGGGAAGAGAGAGACAGTGAGTGATGGGAAAGAGAGAGACAGGAAGTGAAGGGGAAGAGAGAGACAGGGAGTGACGGGGAAGAGAGAGACAGGGAGTGACGGGGAAGAGAGAGACATGGAGTGACGGGGAAGAGAGAAACAGGGAGTGACGGGGAAGAGAGAGACAGGGAGTGATGGGGAAGAGAGAGACAGGGAGTGATGGGGAAGAGAGAGACAGGGAGTGATGGGGAAGAGGGACACGAGAGAGAGGAGCGAAAAGTGGAGAATATTTAGAGGGAAAAAAGGGGACACAGATAAAGGAGGGAGTAACTGGAGATAATGAGAGGAGGGTGAGGAGGAGGGAGGAAATGAGGGGGTGATAAGAAGAGGAGAACAGAGGAAGAAGAAGTATTGAAAAAGAAGATAAGATCAGTCTGAATAGAGACAAGAGTATTGAATATGTGCTACACTTCACTCCCCCTCCTGTGTGTGTGTGTGTGTGTGTGTGTGTGTGTGTGTGTGTGTGTGTGTGTGTGTGTGTGTGTGTGTGTGTGTGTGTGTGTGTGTGTGTGTGTGTGTGTGTGTGTGTGTTTCTCCTGTTAACCCCAAAGTTAAAGAATCACAAAGACACGAGTGCCCTGAACAAAAATATAAGCGCAACATGTAAAGTGTTGGTCCCATGTTTCGTGAGCTGAAATAAAATATCCCAGAAATGTTCCGTACGCACAAATTTGTTTACATCCCTGTTAGTGAGCGTTTCTCCTTTGCCGAGACAATCCATCCACCTGACAGGTGTGGCATATCAGGAAGGTGATTAAACAACATGAGCATTACACAGGTGCACCTTGTGCTGTGGACAATAAAAGGCCACTCACACAACACAATGCTACAGACGTCTCAAGTTTTGAGGGAGCGTGCAATTGGCGTGTTGACTGCAGGAATGTCCACCGGAGCTGTTGCCAGAGAATTGAACGGTATTATGACCACGTGTATGATGTTGTGTGGGCGAGCAGTTTGCTAATGTCAACACTGTGAATAGATTGCCCAACGGTGGTGCTGGGGTTATGGAATGGGCAGGCATATGCTACAGACAACAAACACAATTGCATTTTATCGATGGCAAGTGAAATGCACAGAGATACCGTGACGAGATCCTGAGGCCCATTGTTGTGCCATACATCAGCCGCCATCACCTCATGTTTCAGAATGATATTGCACGGCCCCATGCTGCAAGGATCTGTACACAATTCCTGGACACTGAAAAGGTCCCATTTCCTCCACGGCCTGCATACTCATCAGACATGTCACCAATTGAGCATGTTTGGGATGTTCTGAATCGACTTGTACAATCTATTTTTTAAACGACCAGGCTGGTGTGAGTGTTTGTGTGTGTGGATTAGGGATTCAGAAGTCAGACAAGGAAAAGAAGTGGGGGGGAGAGGATTACATGTATATTGAACAAAAATATAAACGCAACATGCAACAATTTCAAAGATTTTTAGAGTTACCGTTCATATAAGGAAATCTGTCAATTTAAATAAATTCATTTGCACCTAATCTATAGATTTCACATGACTGGGAATACAGATATGCATCTCTTGGTCACAAATACTTTAAGAGCCACAGCGAAATTTGACGTCAGTCCACGCAGCCAGGACGTTAGGATATTCATTAAAACTGCCCACTAGGGGAAACAGTGAGCACTATAAGAGGTTTATTCTCACCCTATCCCAATCCTTAACCCTTAATTTAACATTTCTGAATTAATCCCTAAACTCAACCGTCAAGTTGTTTCTGTTGTAACCCTTTCCCAAACCTTAACTCAATCAATCAATCAAATGTATTTATAAAGCCCTTTTTTACATCAGCCGATGTCACTAAGTGCTGTACAGAAACCCAGCCTAAAACCCCAAACAGCAAGCAATGCAGATGTAGAAGCACGGTGGCTAGGAAAAACTCCGTAGAAAGGCCGGAACCTAGGAAGAAACCTTAGAGAGGAACCAGGCTCTGATGGGTGGCCAGTAACTATTAACGTAGAATTTCAGAATTAATGCATAAACTTAACCGTTGAGTTGTTTCTGTTTTAACCGCATCCCAAACCTTTACCCTTAACTTAACATTTCTGAATTAATGCCGAAACTTAAAACTGTTTCTGTTGTAATCGTATCCCAAACCTTAACCCTTAGCTTAACATTTCTGAATGAATGGCTAAACTTAACCGTCAAGTTGTTTCTGTTGTAATCGTATCTCTATCCGTACATCAGAGATCTATACACGGCAGTGTCCTGTCCTGTAAATGGGCGAGAGCAAGGTTTGATTACTGTGCAGTAAAGCATCCCTCACACACACGCAGGCAAGTGCACGCAAACACACACCCACCCACACACACACACTCTCCAGCCGTCAATCGAATGGTTAAAACATTCGTCACACCTTGAGATGACAGGGGACTCGAGCTTTCAGCTCATTGTAACCAGAACAAGGACAAAGACACAGTGTCACACACTCACTGTCAAACACACACACACTTTGTCTGATAATCACTCTCCTGACACAGTGTCTCAGTGACTTGACACATATTCAACACTTTTTTTGTTAGATGCCTACAGGGCATTGTGTTCAAAAGGTATTTTTTAAATACCAACCAACTGTTCAGAAGCTCCCAAAGCATCTGAAGCTGAGGCAATGTTTTTACCATTATGGCTATGTACTTCACACTTTCTATTTATCACTCTCGGTGTGTGTGTATGTGTGTGTGTGTGTGTGTGTGTGTGTGTGTGTCTAACAGCGTGGTGACGGATGCTTTAATTTAAGTTTACCCCCCCCCCTCTCTCTTCAGTCTGGCCTCTCTCTCAACTGTTCTCTTCACTTTTCTACAGACACACACACACACACACACACACACACACACACACACACACACACACACACACACACACACACACACACACACACACACACACACACACACACACACACACACACACACACACACACACACACACACACACACACACACAATCTCATATCTCTCACATCTCATCAGTGATTCTTCCCCTCCCTGAAAATGCTGCTTTTATCCTTCTATCTTCTACTATCCTTTATAGACCTCCCTCTCTGCCCCCTCTATCCTCCACTGTGCTTTGTTCCCATTCCTTTCTCCTCGCTCCATCTCCTCTTTTGCTTCAGTACCTTCTTCTCCTGTGTCTCCTTATGCATTCCCTGCACAGGATGACTCAATCTACACCACAGGATGTGTCTCAGTAAAGAGCATACAAGTAAAGTCTGCACAGTGTGTGTGTGTGTGTGTGTGTGTGTGTGTGTGTGTGTGTGTGTGTGTGTGTGTGTGTGTGTGTGTGTGTGTGTGTGTGTGTGTGTGTGTGTGTGTGTGTGTGTGTGTGTGTGTGTGTGTGTCAGAGAGAAAAATATTTATAAATATAACACTAGAGAAGCCACCCTTATCCTCAAAGCTTACTTACTATATATACAGTACCAGTCAAAAGTTTGGGCACAACTACTCATTCAAGGGTTTGTCTTTATTTTTTACTATTTTTCTACATTGTAGAATAATAGTGAAGACATCAAAACTCTGAAATAACACATATGGAATCATGTAGTAACCAAAAAAGTGTTCTTCAAAGTAGCCACCCTTTTCCTTGATGACAGCTTTGCATACTCTTGGCATTCTGTCAACCAGCTTCATGAGGTAATCAACTGGAATGCAATTCAATTAACAGGTGTGGCTTGTTAAAAGTTAATTTGTGGAATTTCTTTCCTTCTTAATGCGTTTGAGCCAATCAGTTGTGTTGTGACAAGGTAGGGGTGGTATACAGAAGATAGCCCTATTTGATAAAAGAACAAGTCCATATTATGGCAAGAACAGCTCAATTAGGCAAAGAGAAATGACAGTCCATCATTACTTTAAGACATGAAGGTCAGTCAATCTGGAAAATTTCAAATTTAAAAAAAAAATGTCTTCAGGTGCGGTCGCAAAAACCATCAAGCGCAATGATGAAACTGTCTCTCATGACTGGGGCGGCAGGGTAGCCTAGTGGTTAGAGCGTTGGACTAATAACCGAAAGGTTGCAAGTTCAAATCCCTGAGCTGACAAGGTACAAATCTGTCGTTCTGCCCCTGAACAGGCAATTAACCCACTGTTCCTAGGCCGTCATTGAAAAATAAGAATTTGTTCTTAACTGACTTGCCTAGTTAAATAAAAAAAGTTAAAATTTGTAAGTCGCTCTGGATAAGAGCGTCTGCTAAATGACTTAAATGTAAATGACTACCGCCACAGGAATGGAAGACCCAGAGTAACCTCTGCTGCAGAGGATAAGTTAATTAGCGTTACCAGCCTCAGAAATTGCAGCCCCCAAAAATGCTTCACAGAGTTCAAATAACAGACACATCTCAAAATCAACTGTTCAGAGGAGACTACATTAATCAGGCCTTCATGGTCGAATTGCTGCACAAAAACCACTAATAAAGGACACCAATAATAAGACACTTGCTTGGGCCTAGAAATATGAGCAATGGACATTAGACTGGTGGAAATCTGTCCTTTGGTCTGATGAGTCCAAATTTTAGATTTTTGGTTTGAACCATCGTGTCTTTGTGAGACGCAGAGTAGGTGAACGGATGATCTCTGCATGTGTGGCAAGGAGGAAGAGGTGTGGGGGTGGTGTGGGGGTGCTTTGCTGGTGACACTGTCTGTGATTTGTTTAGAATTCAAGGCATACTTAACCAGCATGGCTACCACAGCATTCTGTAGCGATATGCCATCCCATCTGTTTTGCACTTAGTGGGGCTATCATTTATTTTCCAACAGCACAATTACCCAAAACACACCTCCAGGCTGTGTTAGGGCTATTTGACCAAGAAGGAGAGTGATGGAGTGCTGCATCAGATGACCTGGCCTCCACAATCACCTGACCTCAATCTAACTGAACAAACTTTATCTGACTCTTTGTAAACTGGAAACCACACACCCTGAGGCTGCATTCATCGTAGCTGGGGATTTTAACAAGGCTAATCTGAAAACAAAAATCCCTAAATTCTATCAGCATATCGGTTGTGCTACCAGGGCTGGTAAAACCTTGGATCATTGTTATACTAACTTCCGCGACGCATATAAGGCCCTCCCCCGCCCTCCTTTCGGAAAAGCTGACCACGACTCCATTTTGTTGCTTCCAGCCTACAAACAGAAACTAAAACAACAAGCTCCCTCGCTCAGGTCTGTTCAACGCTGGTCCAACCAATCTGACCAATCTACAGCTCAGCATTTAACACCATAGTACCCTCCAAACTCGTCATCAAGCTCGAGACCCTGGGTCTCGACCCCGCCCTGTGCAACTGGGTCCTGGACTTCCTGACGGGCCGCCCCCAGGTGGTGAGGGTAGGTAACAACATCTCCACCCCGCTGATCTTCAACACCGGGGCCCCACAAGGGTGCGTTCTGAGCCCTCTCCTGTACTCCCTGTTCACCCATGACTGCGTGGCCATGTACGCCTCCAACTCAATCATCAAGTTTGCGGACGACACTACAGTGGTAGGCTTGATTACCAAACAACGACGAGACGGCCTACAGGGAGGAGGTGAGGGCCCTCAGAGTGTGGTGTCAGGAAAATAACCTCACACTCAACGTCAACAACACAAAGGAGATGATTGTGGACTTCAGGAAACAGCAGAGGGAGCACCCCCCTATCCACATCGACGGGACAGTAGTGGAGAAGGTGGAAAGTTTTAAGTTCCTCGGTGTACACATCACGGACAAACTGAATTGGTCCACCCACACAGACAGCGTTGTGAAGAAGGCGCAGCAGCGCCTCTTCAACCTCAGGAGGCTGAAGAAATTCGGCTTGTCACCAAAAGCACTCACAAACTTCTACAGATTCACAATCGAGAGCATCCTGTCGGGCTGTATCACCGCCTGGTACGGCAACTGCTCCGCCCACAACCGTAAGGCTCTCCAGAGGGTAGTGAGGTCTGCACAACGCATCACCGGGGGCAAACTACCTGCCCTCCAGGACACCTACACCACCCGATGTCACAGGAAGGCCATAAAGATCATCAAGGACAACAACCACCCAAGCCACTGCCTGTTCACCCCGCTATCATCCAGAAGGCGAGGTCAGTACAGGTGCATCAAAGCAGGGACCGAGAGACTGAAAAACAGCTTCTATCTCAAGGCCATCAGACTGTTAAACAGCCACCACTAACATTTAGTGGCCGCTGCCAACATACTGACTCAACTCCAGCCACTTTAATAATGGGAATTGATGGAAATTATGTAAAAATGTACCACTAGCCACTTAAACAATGCCACTTAATACAATGTTTACATACCCTACATTACTCATCTCATATGTATATGTATATACTGTACTCTATATCATCTACTGCATCTTGCCATCTTTATGTAATACATGTATCACTAGCCACTTTAAACTATGCCACTTTATGTTTACATACCCTACATTACTCATCTCATATGTATATACTGTACTCTATACCATCTACTGCATCTTGCCTATGCCGTTCTGTACCATCACTCATTCATATATCTTTATGTACATATTCTTTATCCCTTTACACTTGTGTGTATAAGGTAGTAGTTGTGGAATTGTTAGGTTAGATTACTTGTTGGTTATTACTGCATTGTCGGAACTAGAAGCACAAGCAGTTCGCTACACTCGCATTAACATCTGCTAACCATGTGTATGTGACAAATAAAATTTGATTTGATTTGATTTTAATTGAGATGGTTTGGGATGAGTTGGACTGCAGAGTGAAGGAAAAGCAGCCAACAAGTGCTCAGCATATGTGGGAACTTCTTCAAGACTGTTGGAAAAGCATTCCAAGTGAAGCTGGTTGAGAGAATGCCAAGAGTGAACAAAGCAGTTATCAAGGCAAAAGGTGGCAAATTTGAAGAATCTAAAATAAAAAATACATTTTGATTTGTTTAACACTTTTTTGGTTACTACATGATTCCATATGTGTTATTTCATAGTTTTGATGTCTTCACTATTATTCTACAATGTAGAAAATAGTAAAATATAAAGAAAAACCATTGAATGAGTAGGTGTGTCCAAACTTTTGACTTGCACTGTATATAGTTGAGTAGCACCACAGAGTCGCATCTTCACTGTTGACGTTGAGACTGATGTTCTGCGGGTACTATTTAATGAAGCTGCTAGTTGAGGACTTGTGAGGCGTCTGTTTCTAAAACTAGACACTCTAATGTACTTGTCCTCTTGCTCAGTTGTACACCGGGGCCTCCCACTCCTCTTTCTATTCTGGTTAGAGCCAGATTGCGCTGTTCTGTGAAGGGAGTAGTACACAGCGTTGTACGAGATCTTCAGTTTCTTGGCAATTTCTCGCATGGAATAGCCTTGATTTCTCAGAAGAAGAACAGACTGACGAGTTTCAGAAGAAAGGTCTTTGTTTATGGCCATTTTGAGCCTGTAATTGAACTCACAAATGCTGATGCTCCAGATACTCAACTAGTCTAAAGAAGGCCAGTTTTATTGCTTCTTTAATCAGAACAACAGTTTTCAACTGTGCTAACATAATTGCAAAAGGGTGTTCTAATGATCAATTAGCCTTTTAAAATGATAAACTTGGATTAGCTAACACAACGTGCCATCGGAACACAGGAGTGATGGTTGCTGATAATGGGCCTATTTACGCCTATTTAGATATTCCATAAAAAATCTGCCATTTCCAGCTACAATAGTGATTTACAACATTAACAACGTCTACACTGTATTTCTGATCAATTTCATGTTATTTAAATGGACAAAACATTTTATTTTCTTTCAAAAACACAGACATTTCTAAGTGACCCCAAACTTTTGAACGGTAGTGTATATACTATATATGTGTGTGTAAGCTTTGAGGATAAGGTTGGCTGCTCTATTGATAGTAACCAGGGTTCAAAGGTCAGGCTCAATGGTTTATACACTTGCTGGTGACGCAATTGTAAAGCAAGACATGCCAGGTCAGGACACACATGGCAGGACACATACACACACACACACATCATATTGTACAGTAATAGGGACAAATGTGTGTGTGGAGACTAATTATGTTCTCTGCTGCAGCAGGTGTCTGAATGTCTGTGTGTCTGAGGAAAGACTATTCCAAAGAAATTAACTACAGAGAAATTACTTTAAATAGAGTTAAACAGTCCAAGTCCCGCAGCCAAGTCTCTCATGACTCACACTCAAAATATTCATATTCTCAATATGCCACTCTCTCTCACACAGACTCTCGTAAGATGTCCTTGCCAGACTTCTTTTTTTTTTTTACGAAATAGCTCTGTCAAAATATTTATCTGCCCGAAACAGTATCTTTCAGAAACGAACATGCACATACTGTATGTACTCATGTGCACTCACGCAAACTTTCTCACACACACACACACGCACACGCACACGCCCACGCCCACGCACACATACACACAAAGGTCGACACATGATTGCCCGTCATGCTGAGTCCTGACCCGTCATACTTCCTGTCATGGGAGACTTGTTGCCATGGTAGCAGTTAGTAAACAATGGTGTCCGATGCTAGCACCCCTCGGTCAGAGGCTAATGAGGTCATTAGCGCTGCTTGCTAATATTCTAACGATGTCTCACAAGCCTCCCAGACATGCACAACCTGACACCTCCCACCCGGGCACTTCCATTCTTAGAGAGAAGCTAAAAACATGAATTATATGTAGATATAAGTATATTCCGGACTCTGACATTGCTCGTTCTGATATTTTTGTCATTTTCTTTTTTTATGTGTGTATTGTTTTTTATTGCTATGTATTACTGCACTGTTGGAGCTAGAAACACAAGCATTCCACTGCACCTGTGAAAAAATCAGAAACTGAACATTTTGTGTGTGTTTGCTGGGGGTGTCGCAAATGGCACACTATTACCTACAGTATATAGTGCACTACAACATTTGTGTAGGCCTACTATAAAAGGGCATCATGTTTAACCTTAATTTAACTAGGCAAGTCAGTTAAGAACAAATTCATATTTACAATGACAGCCTACCATGGAACAGTGGGTTAACTGCCTTGTTCAGGGGCAGAACATCAGATTTGAACTTTGCCAGTTTTGGTTACGGGCCCAATGCTCTAACCACTAGGCTACCTGCCGCCCCAAGTCATTCGGGACACAACCTGGGTATTTTCCACCTGGAGTGGAGAAGGTGATTGTGGAGTGATATGAAGGTATTGATCCAGTCTGCAGCCATGCAGCAAGTGAAGTGGTACTGGAGCTGTAACGGTCTCAGCTAAATCCGTCTCTTCTCTTCTTTCCGCAGAGTGAAAAAGAGATGGATGGAAGAAACTGCTACACCTTTCTTCTCTCATCCAATAAAGAACTGAATCACATGTTCATTAATGACCCAGAGGTATGAGGACCAATCGTCAGACTGAGTGCTGACGTCATACCAGTGACAGAGGCAGAATTGGGACCACCATGGATTCTATGGCAAATGAGCAACAGTACTCTCACACACTGTAACTCATATTCTCTCTGTATACCTCTCTCTCTCTCTCTCTCTTTCTCTCTCTCTCTCTCTCTCTCTTTCAAAAACTCTCTTCACACTTGGATAAAACAGAGACCAGTAACTCATCTCTCCACTCAGATATAAGACTGCCTCTCACAACTGTGATGTCACAGAGTGGCTCCTCCTCTTCCAGCTCCTCTGGGGGCTGAGCCAATTGGCTGGGGCTATGGGTAGAAGGGTGGCTGATCCGACAAATCCAGTGCCTGCGCTGGGGGTGCCCCTGGCGGGGGGGCGATGGGGTCCGCTGTGCAGCGTGGGGGTGCAGACCTCCCCTGGCCTTAGGACCCTCCCGTCAATCAAACTCAACCAACCAACCAGCATGCAGCACCCAGAGACAAGGCGGAGTAACAACCATGTCACCACGGTAATGAACATGCCCTCGGAAACAGTTTTTTCTTGTAATTCGTGCAGCAGTGGCGGCAGCGGTGGATTTGCCGTTTCCAAGGAGACGAGTCAGAATGCGATCAACAGTCTGACACAGGACGACATTGGGTCACAGGGGTCAGGGGGCGGGGTCTACTGTCAGATCAAAACCATAAGGACCAATCCCAGGGAGTCTGGTCACAGGTCCAGCGGGAAACGGACGTCTCGATACACCAATGGGAGTGTGGTTGCCCCTGAGGTGGTGGGTGGGGTATGTACTGAGGGTGCCGAGGGGAACGAGCCAATCAGAGAGAGGAGGAGGGTCCAGTCTCTGAGAGGGGAGGAGTCTCGCCCTGTGCTGAGGTCAGGGAGTGTGTCTCAGTCTGTGAGCTCTCACGTCACGCCTCCAAGACCCTGTAGAATGATGACATCATCATCGCCCCGTCTCTGTGGAACCTGCGGGCGTAGACAGTCCCAGGCCCCACCCACTTGCATGGCAACTGCATGCCGCAGGCGAGCGGCCAATAAGACCACAGAGAGCCAGACCCTCCCGAATCCTCCCAGGAAACAGTCCGTACTCCTCAACCAGAACCGGAAAGACTCCCCTGTACTGAACACACACACACACACACCACCAACCCCGCACAAAGCTGTGAAGAACACTCAAACACAAACTCAGACATTGCCCTCTCCACACACAACCCAAAAGACACACACGCTCACAAAAGATTCACCTGTGCCCACATGCTCCAACACTAAGGATACACAACACACACATACAGACCCAGAACCCAGTTTACCCAGGTTACATCAGAAAGAAACACACACACAGACAGCAGACACACACTCACACACCGCAGAGAAACACACATCTAGGCCAAATAAATCCACAAATAATATTCCAGCTACACAGCCTTTTCCAGACAAAAACACAGAGACGTCATCTGACAACCAACACACACCACCAAACTCATCTACACAAGTCACCCCCAAGCCACCACCCCCAGTCCTCCTCATAGGCAAAAAATCCTCGGCCTCTGCACTTCTCCCACCTAAAACCTCCCCCAACCCCTACCACACTGTCCAGGTGAACCCAAAACCAGCACCCCCTGTCCTTCAGACCCAACCCAAACATACACCCCTCACCCCCTCCCTGCTCTCCAAAATACCACCAGCACAACCAATCAAAATAGAAGACTCCAAAACCCCTGGCCAATCAAAAGATGCAAATGCTCTGCATGCTGCCCATGTGGCCCCACAATGCAATGGGGCACCAGGAGGTCTGGCGGGGTTACCAGGAGGGGTACAGGGGTGTGTGTCGGGGGGCCTCCACGGGCGTCTTCACAGCGTGGAAGAGAGTCTGCTCTCCAACCAGGAGAAGATCAAAGTCCTCCTCAACGTTATCCAAGACCTGGAGAAAAGCAAGGCCCTCAGCGAAGGGTGAGAGAGGGGTGTGTATGTGTGAGTGAGAGAAAGAGTGAACGAGTGAAAGAGAGAGGAAGATGAAAGAGAAAGGGAGAGAGTGAGAGACTGAGTGTGCAAGAGACGGAGAAAGGATGTATGTGAGAACGTATGGGAGTGCCTTTGAGAATCAACTCCAATGTAAACTGACATGCTTTCTACTTGGTAACGCACTTTAAGGTCATGGAGTATTGCAGGGGCTGTGATGTACTGTATGCAGTAAGTTATTGCTGCAGTATTACAGAGCACAGCAGAACACCCACAGTGATATGTGTACAGAACACCTTTCTAAACCCTGCTGTATAAAAGTAAATAGCAGTTCTTGCCTTTGTGGTGTATTCCGCTGCTCTGACTTTGTATGCATTCTATCATATGGTCCATATAATTACAGGCAGAGCTCCTTCCTTATGTCATGGCTGCTCCCTCAGGCTTTAAGGTCAACATAAGTTATCTACCTCTTATCTATTCAGTTTCCCTCTCCTCCTCATTTCTGTCTCCTCTCACTTTTCTCTCTCCTCATTCCTATCTCTCTCTCCTCCTCCCTTTCTCTCCCTCCCAGCTCTCTCTCTCCCTCCCTCCTCCCGTTCTCTCCCTCCCTCTTCTCGTTCTCTCCCTCCCTCATCTCGTTCTCTCCCTCCCCCATCTCTTTCTCTTCGTTTCTACATCTCCTTATTTCTCTCACACAAATCAAACACTCTCCGACTCTCTCATTTTGGAAATTGTCCAATTTTCTACTTATTCTTTGTTCCCATTCGACGTTCTCCTCATTCACATTCATTCTTCTACTTGAAGAATGCCATTCCTCTCTTTTCACCTCCACCCACCCCCACTATCTCCCTCTTCATCCCTCTATCTTTAATTACCACCCTCTTTCTTTCCTTCTCTCCTGATACGAATCACTTCTTCCTCCATACAACATAGAGCTGACTTCTCCTCCGCTCCTCTCTCCTCACCCTCTGTCCTGTCACTATATTCCACTCACCCTCTACCTCTTGTTGTCAATCAGTACATCACTCTCTCATCTCTTTCCTGTCACTCTGTTTTGTTTTCTCTCTTCCATCACTATCTTCTCACCTCTCTGTCCCCACTCTCCCTCTCACCCCTGATCCCCTACAACAGACTGCACCCCCTCTCTTATTTTCCCTCTCTCCTCTCTGCTCTTCTACCCACTCCTCTACTTTTTATTTCTCATCTTCTCTCCACTCTACTCCTCCCTCCATCCCTCCCTCTTCTCTCTGTCAGTTCCTCTTGGGTTCACGGCTCACTATAATACCAAACTAATCCCTCCCAGATTATGATTGAAGATACGCAATTCATGTTTCAGGGGCACAGCAAGACTCACAACAACAGGATACACTTTGTTCCTCTGTGGCATCTGTGTGTGTGTGTGTGTGTGTGTGTGTGTGTGTGTGTGTGTGTGTGTGTGTGTGTGTGTGTGTGTGTGTGTGTGTGTGTGTGTGTGTGTGTGTGTGTGTGTGTGTGTGTGTGTGTGTGTGTGTTTGGCACAGTGCTAAATTCAAGTTCTGGTGCTGTTTTTAAGTTTGTATCTTGTGCTCCCTCTGTGTGTGTGTGTGTGTGTGAATGTGTGTCTGTCTGCTTGTTTGGGGTAGTACTAATGACGCTATCCTGTGTTTTCCTCCTCATCCTGATGTTTGCGTGTTCTTCTTGTTGTTGTCGTTGTGTTAGGCGCTGCTCTTACAGAACTGGGCAGGATATCAACAACTGCCCCACCTGTCAGAAGACTGCCTGTATCATATACAGGTAAAACACCTTCCTAATACCACATGAATAAAAATACCATTTCACTTTTCAACTACACTTCTTTTTATATATATCAAAATCCACATACTCCCTACAGGTACACTTTGCTAATATAACAGTATACACAACCCACATTTTACAGTGTACACTCGAACCACTAGCAGATGGCTTCAGTTTCAGTGTCAAGTTTTATTAGTTGTATGTACAGGATTTGCATTGTTGTATACCGTCCAACAAAATGCAGGCTCCTTCTCGACTACGCAACAACAATAATAAATAATACAATATAAGAATACGAACATAAAGTAAATGGCAGTAGAAAAGAATAAAGATTGTAACATAATTATAATACAGGAAGGCACAATTTATACTACAATATTTACACAAGTATTGGGGGTGGGGGGTGGGGGAGGCATTGTATAAACTGAGCAGTATAATAAGAGTCTGGTAGCAGTAGTTGTGATGTGTGTGTGTATGTCCGTGTGTGTGTGTGTGTGTGTGTGTGTGTGTGTGTGTGTGTGTGTGTGTGTGTGTGTGTGTCCGTGTGTGTGTGTATGTCTGTGTGGGTGTGTGTGTCTGTCTGTGTGGGTGTGTCTGTGTGTGTGTGTGTGTGTGTGTGTGTGTGTGTGTGTGTGTGTGTGTGTGTGTGTGTGTGTGTGTGTGTGTGTGTGTGTGTGTGTGTGTGTGTGTGTGTGTGTGTGTGTGTATGTCTGTGTGGGTGTGTATATGAGTGAGTGCATGTGTACTAAGGTATGGAGAATGAGAGCAGGTGGTCAGTCCAGTTCAAGTGTTCAGCAGTCTGATGGTTTGTAGATAGAAACTGTCTCTGAACCTGTTGGTATCAGACCTCATGTTCCGATACCGTCTGTCCAACGGTAAGGGAGAGAACAGCTTGTGGCTGGGGTGCGTGGGATCCTTGATGATGCTGCATGCCTTCCTCAGGCACCTTTTCGACTAGATATCCTGGATGGGTGGGAGCACAGTCTCAATGATGTACTGGGGCGTCTTCACCACCCGCTAGAGGGCCTTGCGGTTGTGGACGGAAAATTTCCCGTACTAGGCCGAGATGCAACCGGTCAGGATGATCATCCTTTCACCTACTCTGCGTCTCACAAAGACCCGGCGGTTGGAACCAAACATCTCACATTTGGACTCATCAGACCAAAGGACAGATTTCCACCAGTCTAATGTCCATTGCTCGTGTTTCTTGGTCTTTTTCTTATTGGTGTCCTTTAGTAGTAGTTTCTTTGGAGCAAATCGACCATGAAGGCCTGTTTCACACAGTCTCCTCTGAATAGTTGATGTTGAGATGTGTCTGTTACTTGAAACATTTATTTGGGATGCAATCCTAGGTGCAGTTAACTCTAATGAACTTATTCTCCGCAGCAAAGGTAACTCTGAGCCTCCCTTTCATCTGGCAGTCCTCATGAGAGCTAGTTTCATCATATTGATGGTCTTTGGGACTGCACTTGAAGAAACTGACTGACCTTCATGTCTTAAAGTAATGATGGACTGTCGTTTCTCTTTGCTTTTTTGAGCTGTTCTTGCCATAATATGGACTTGGTCTTTTTCCAAATAGGGCTATCTTCTGTATACCACCCCTACCTTGTCATAACACAACTGATTGGCTCAAACACATTAAGAAGGAAAGAAATTCCACAAATGTACTTTTAACAAGGCACACCTGTTCATTGAAATGCATTCCAGGTGACTACCCCGTGAAGCTGGTTGAGAGAATGCCAAGAGTGTGCAAAGCTGTCATCAAGGGAAAGGGTGGCTACTTGGAAGAATCTCAAATATGACAAATATTTTTGCGGGTAACTAAATGATTCCACGTGTGATATTTCATAGTTTTTATGTCTTCATTATTATTCTACAATGTAGAAAAATAGTACAAATAAAGAAAAACCCTGGAATAAGTAGTTGTGCCCAAACTTTTGACTGGTACTGTGTATACAAAAGTATGTGGACACCTTAAAATTAGTGGATTCGGCTATTTTTGCCATGGTCGTTGCTGACAGGTGTATAAAATCAAGCACACTGCAACGCAATCTCCATAGACAAACATTGGCAGTAGAATGACCTTACTGAAGAGCTCAATGAATTTCAACGTGGCACCGTCATAGGATGCCACCTTTCCAACAAGTCAGTTCGTCAAATTTCTGCCCTCCTAGAGCTGACCCAGTCAGCCCGAATGTAGTGCCCGAATGTAGTGCTCCAACAAAGTTTGTTGGAGGAGGAATAATGGTCTGGGGCTGTTTTTCATGGTTCGGGCTAGGCCCTTAGTTCCAGTGAAGGGAAATCTGAATGCAACAACATACAATGACATTTTAGACGATTCTGCGCTTCCAAACAGTTTGGGGAAGGCCTTTTTCTGTTTCATTATGACAATGCCCTTGTGCACAAAGCGAGTCCATACAGAAAGGGTTTGTCGGGATCGGTGTAGAAAAACTTGACTGGCCTGCACAGAGCCCTGACCTCAACCCCATCAAACACCTTAGGGATGAATTGGAACGCCGACTGCGAGCCAGGCCTAATCACCCAACATCAGTGTCCAACCTCACTAATGCTCTTGTGGCTGAATGGAAGCAAGTCAACGCAGCAATGTTCCAACATCTAGTGGAAAGCCTTCCCAGAAGAATGGAGGCTGTTATAGAAGCAAAGGGGGGGACCAACTCCATATTCATGCCCATGATTATGGAATGAGATGTTTGACGAGCAGGTGTCCACATACTTTTGGTCATGTAGTGTACCTCCTCCATGTAGGCTGATTCGTCGTTGTTGCCTATCAGGCCTACAACCGTGGTTGTTGGTGTTGTGCAAAGCCACGTAGTCGTGGGGGAACAGAGAGTACAGCAGAAGACTAAGAACACACCCCTGGGGGCCCCTGTGTTGAGTCAGTATGGAGGAGGTGTTGTTGCCATTCCTCACAGCCTGTGGTCTGCCCATCAGAAATTCCAGGATCCAGTTGCAGAGGGTGGTGTCCAGATTCAGCATTCTCACAGATGTTCCTCTTGTCCAGATGTGTTACGGCCCAGTAAATAACGATGGAAATGGCATCTTCTGTAGATCTGTTGGAGCGGTAGGCAAAATGGAGTGGGTCCAGTGTGCCTGCCATGCTGGCCTTGATGTGGGCCATGACCAGCCTCTTGAAGCACTTCATGATGACCGAGGTGAGAGCGACGGGTCAATAGTCATTTAGGCAAGTCACCTTGTTCTTCTTGGGCACTGGGATGATGGTGTTCTCCGTAAAGCGGGTGGGGACTACAGCCCGGGACAGGTTGAAGATGTCCCAGAAGATGCCATCCAGCTGGGCAACACACACACTCTGAGGACACAGCCAGGGATCCCATGTGGGCCGGCGGCTTTGTGAGTATTCACTCTTTTGAGAGTTTTTCCTCAAGTCAGCCTCGGAGAGCGAAAGCACCTGGTCGACCGGAGCAGCGAGAGTCCTCCTGAATGGCTCAGTATTGTCTGCCTCGAAGCGAGCATAGAATGTGTTAAGCTTTTCTGGGAGGGAGGCTTCGGTGGGCACCGCACAGCTGGATTTGCCTTTGTAGTCTGTGATAGTCTGTCGCTCTTGACACATGCAAAGTGAGTTGGTTTGAATTGTCGAACATCAATTCAAGTTTGAGTCTGTGTCTTGTTGCATCCCTAATGGATTTGGGGAGCTCATACCTGCATGCCTTGTACACGTCGCACACCACCGAGTCATCGGGGTTCGTTCTGCTGACATTCAATGCTGCAGTACGGGCTTGTTATTGTGGGTACAACATCATCAACACATGAAGCTTGTAACTGACGATGTACTGTATATTCCTCAATGTTAATGGATGAGTCCTGGGTAGATGAATCGTTGAACCTATTCCTAATAGTATTCTCAAATCAATCCTGCAGCATCGAGTCTGCCTCTGTCCTCTGTGTTGGTGGCTCCCTCTTGAGTTGCTGCTTGTAGGCGGGGAATAGGAACAGAGAGACGTGATCTGATTGGCCGCAATGGGGGGCGGGGTATGGCTGAGTTTGCTGTGTGCCGCCTTGGTGTTTGCTTGTGGCGGTATGTACCCAGCTGTCATAATAACCCACGAGTATTCCCTTGGCACATAGTAGGGTCGGCATTTTAAGATCAGAAACTCCAGTTCTGATGAACAGGATTTCGCAATGCTTTCAACTTCGGTACACAGGGAATTGTTTACAAGGAAACATACCCCTCCCCCAGACACTTACCAGATCCCCCTGAGTCTTTGCAGAAGCCGCCGTTCAATCCATTCGGGATATGGAGAAGCCATCTGGTTGAACGGCAGAGTCAAGTGAATTGTCTGTAAGCCATATCTCAGTAAAAACAAAAGACACAGCATTCCCTGATGTTCCTCTGCGATTGAAGCCTAGCTCTGAGTTCACAAAGTTCCTTTTCCAGCGACTGGACATCAGCTATCAGGATACAAGGAAGAGGAAACCGTGTATCTTCGTCTTTTCAGCCTAGCTCGGAGTCCTTTTCCTTCCTCTTCTTCGTTGCCTTAGGTCAACTCGGCCAGGAGAAATAAGCAAGCCGGTAAAGTTAAGCAGGAACTGGCAAGACGCACCCCCTCCTCAGCGCTGCCAACGGGTAAAAGTCCTTGTGATGTCATCGACAGTAACAACAAGAAATTCTCCTAGTCAGATGCTGCCCTGTACAAACACCCTACAAAGTACCCAGCAGCAACATCAGCATTCTCCACCTCCCTCTCCATTCTCTGTATGGATGTGACCTAAATTAGTCATTAAATGCTAGAATCCTTAGTTGCCACATCCATTTGTGGACTTATGAATTTATAATAAATACCCATTGATTCTTGAAGAATATAAGCTTAGTTTAACTGTTGTACCCAATCAGAACCCAAAATATAAGCTTGTTTTACTCAATATTGGTAAACAACGTAAATATATTAAACACCGTACAGCCTCAAAACATGGCTAAAACTACATTTTCTTATATCATGGATGGTCAGTCCCTACATCCATAGCTCTGTCTATGAATTTGAGAGTGGTTACATTTCTCCAGGCCCATCCCTCAGCTTTTTACACAAACAGAGGTGGGGTCATCCCTTTGTTATTGTTTCAATTAAGGACTCTAACTTTAACCAATCAGGACGTGCAGCTCTTTGCTAACTCGCTATCAGCCCACCAGATCTCCTCCTCGTCCTCGTCTCCTCCTCCTCTCCTCCTCTGTAACCAGGAACAGCATTAGCTACAGCAGGAGTTCACATCTAATCAGGAATAATTAGGACTGGAGGGAAGGGTGGCAGAGATACCGGCTCACACAGGGGCCCCCCAGGGCCACAGAAAGCAGCTCAGGGGCCCCCCCAGGACCTGTTTCGGCAGATAATATCACAGGACCGCTAGAAAGTCCCTGAATAGCTAGTGAACAGCAAGGAAGTTCCCCAGTGAAGTTCAAAGTGAATGTTAAATAGAATACATTACTGTAGTAGCCTGAATCACTACTGCCTGAGTATGAACTATCTAGTAATGATCTACTATTACCACTGGGCACACTCCTCAAAGACTACCACACTGTGTTGGTAGACGTCCCAGGACATTTGGATTTAAATGTAATCTCTCTCTCTCTCTCTCTCTCTCTCTCTCTCGTCCCATTTCTCTTTTTCTAAATAAAGAGGATCAGTAGTATTCTATTATTCCCAATAGCAATATGCTGGTACACACACACACACACACACACACACACACACACACACACACACACACACACACACACACACACACGGAAAGTAACATACAGTTAATCCAAACAGAAGAGAAGGATTATTACAGTCATTCACAGTCATTCGCCGATCATTCTATTGTGGTTATGAAGCACACAACCATACACACACATACACATCCATACAGTCATTTTCTTGGCGGTACAGATATGGTGTTATCACACACTCAGCGGGACACATAGAGGGGATGGGGGGATGAGTGTGTAGAAGAGAGAGAGAAGAGAGACAAGACAGCGTGGGATGGAGGCTTCCCTCCTCATGATTTGAGCTGGAAAACGACATTTTGATGTTTCCTGCCTGCAGATGTTTTGTATTGTCAAATCTAATTAATCTGTGTGACAGAGAAACAGAGAAAGGCAAGTTCTGACAGAAAAAAAAACACGCACGCACGCACGCACGCACGCACGCACGCACGCACGCACGCACGCACGCACGCACGCACGCACGCACGCACGCACGCACGCACGCACGCACGCACGCACGCACGCACGCACGCACGCACGCACGCACGCACGCACGCACGCACGCACGCACGCACGCACGCACGCACACACACACACACACACACACACACACACACACACACACACACACACACACACACACACACACACACACACACACACACACACAGTAGATGCCAGCCGGGGGAATCAATTAAGAGGAGCGGCTTTCCCAACTGAGGCGTAATCCCCAAAACAATAGAGGAGGAACAACAGAGAGATAAAGAGAAGGAAAAACTGAGATACAGAGAGAGAGAGGGGGGAGGGGTGGCGAGAGTACATGGATAAACATGCTCGTTCTTTAAAACACCCTGAAAGCACATGCTGCACGGCAAGGAATGTGTAGGCCAGCCTTAATGCTTATTTCTTTCCATTTGTGTGTGTGTGTGTGTGTGTGTGTGCGTGCGTGCGTGCGTGCGTGCGTGCGTGCGTGTGCATGCGTGGTTTCAGTGGTAGCACTCCTCCTCTCCAGTGCTTTATCATTTATTCATATTCCTTTCCTCTCCCCTGCGTCTGCATCTGTGCTTTTACCTCTCTTTCATGTCTTCCGGTATCTTCATTTCTCCTCTTTTCCAGGGACATTCTAACCTTACCTCAACTCTCCCTCTCCCTCTCCCTCTCCCTCTCCCTCTCCCTCGCACGGCTCTCTTTCCATTTACTCCCCCGTCTTTCCTCTTTCTCTGTATCTTGTTTTCCCCTCCTGTTTTCTCAACTCATCCTTTCATCATTTCAACCACCCTTCCTACCCCGCTACTACTCATACCTCTTCTCTCTCTCTCTCCCTCCTCCTCTCTCTCTCTCTCTCCCTCCTCCTCTTCTCTCTCTCTCACCCTCCTCCTCGCTCTCTCTCTCCCTCCTCCTCGCTCGCTCTCTCTCTCCCTCCTCTCTCTCTCTCCCTCCCGCTGTTTCCCCTTTAGAAGTCCCTGTGCATTATGTATATCGGACGCCTCCTCTTCCCACTCACCGCTGTGTCATTTGAGCGGTTTCATTTGAGGTTTTATTTGTCAGGAGAGAGCAAATACGATGACTGAGTGGGCATAGGAATTTGAATGGGAATCAATTTTTTGGTCTCCCACAAGGATAGTAAAACAAACGTGTGTGTGTGTGTGTGTGTGTGTGTGTGTGTGTGTGTGTGTGTGTGTGTGTGCGCGCGCGCGTATCTTCTATCCTCCTGTCCTTCCTTCATCGTAAGCCTCATTAACTCCAGATGCTTAAACCCTATGCAACTCATCTCATTACACACAACTTTGTTTTGCTATTGTTGTGTGGACCAAACAATTAATTCCCATTCAAAATCCGATTTTCCCTTATCCCTAACCCTTCACCCTAACCTTAACCCTAAACCGCTAACTCGAACCCAAACCCATAACCATAAGTGTAAACCTAACCCCTAAACCTAAAACAGCATCAATTCATTGTCTTCCTCTCGTTATTGTTTGCATCTCATTGAAGCGTCGCAGTTGACCCCTCTGAGCCCTCGGCCTCCATTGATCTCTAAGGCAAGCAACCTCCCAATGTTTACCCACCCTCTCCAGACCGGAATGACTTGCAATATGCAGACAGAGCAGGAAGTTGCAATAGGCACCGCGCAACAAAATGTTTGATACCATCACAAACAGAAACCGTCTTCAACCTAACCCCTAACCCTCATTCCAACCCTTACCCCTAAGCTTAAAATAGCCTTTTTCCTTGTGGGGACCAGCGAAATGTCTGAATTTTCCTTGTTTTACTCTTATTGTGAGGACTTCTGGTCCCCACAAGGATAGCAAAACCAAAAACACACACACAAACTTTCAGTGCACACTCAAACTCCACTGCAGTATGACCCGAAGCATTAGCCACTTTAGAGAGGAGAGAGATATATATATATATATATATATATATATATATATATATATATATATATATATAGAGAGAGAGAGAGAGAGAGAGAGAGAGAGAGAGAGAGAGAGAGAGAGAGAGAGAGAGAGAGAGAGAGAGAGAGAGAGAGAGAGAGAGAGAGAGAGAGAGAGAGAGAGAGATGAGGCAAGGGGAGGGAGTGCTTTGAAAACATCACAGGGGAAATACGTTTTTCACTCAGCCCTCTCTTTTAGTTCCAACACTTTAGGACGACTCTCTACTTCGCTCCTCCTCTGCTCTCTCTTTCTCTCTCCTCCCACTCCTCTCATTACTCCAGCCTGTGATATAGTGGTGCATGAAGCGTAAGAATTCTGTGAACGTGAAATTACTTCAGTGTGTGTGTGTGTCTGATTGGGTGCATAGGCATGCACTTGAATGAGCACGTGTTTTCAGAGGTGTTAAGCATGTGCATTGTTGTGTGTATGTTACTGTGCACACCTAACTGCATTTATATCAAAGGGCATTTGAATAAGTACAAGCAATTTATGTGTGCGTACGTGACTAACTTTCTCCACCTCTCTCCCCCTATTTTCTCCACCTCTCTCCCCCTCTTTCCTCCCTTTTTCTCCACCTCTCTCCCCCTCTTTTCTCCCTTTTTCGTCACCTCTCTCTGCCTCTTTCGACCTCTTTCTCCCCCTCTCTCACCTTCTCTCTCACCCTCCCCACTCTCTCTTCCTCCTCTCCCACCCTCTCTCTCCCCGCACTCTCTCCACCTCTTTCTCACCAGTGTGGAGCATGACTTCAGACAGCAAGAGGGGAGGTTCCAGCCAGTGATGGAAACTCTAGATGGGGTTTACGATGTCCCCCTCCCTGTCCCCAAACCTCCCCCCTCCCGCCCCAGCACCAAGGCCCGCGTCAAGAAGCTACGCAAGAAGTGTTTCTGGTGGCTGTAGATACACATCCGTCGCCGGGGGGGTACAGTCGCCATGGAGAAGTTGCGGGCTGCTGTTACCAAAGGGATTGGACAGGTGTGGGTCGATGGACCATGGCGACTGTTCCTGTGTCTTTGATGTTGCTATAGGAACTGTACACCTATTATGGTATCTGAGCTACAGAGATGCTACACCTGAGAAACAGTTGGAGTGTGGATAACATGGAGAGCAATAAGTTACCATGGGCAACTCTATGAGGTGTGGACCAACTGATAGAGTTCAAGTCTTGGGATCACTGGTTACTGGATTTTGACGAGACACTAAACTGAGTGACTTTGTCCCCGACCAACAGAGTTACTGTGCTACTGTGCTAGGTTGGACACATAAGGGACACGGTTTAAGAGTGTCTAGTGGTGACTCTGTTAGGTCAAAGGTCCCAGTGCTTGAACATAGATGAGCACCTATTCATATTCCACTACCTACAGAGGGACCAGCCCATCTACAATCCCTTCAGAGAGTGACAGGCCACGTAACCAATCAACACACGCTTTCACCAGGATTCTCCCGCAATACGCAAAACAAAAAAGTTACTGAGTCATACTCAGCACAAACAATATACACACACAGCATAGCACTAAACACATCACTTACACACAGAGACAGACACACGCGCACACACGCACACACACACACACACACACACACACACACACACACACACACACACACACACACACACACACACACACACACACACACACACACACACACACACACACACACACACACAATACAATACAATTATATCCACTCTACACTATGAGCTTCATTTTTCCACAGCGCTATTGGCTAAAACACAAGCTCAACCAATAATAATCTCAACCTTTCCTTCCAAGACCACACCCTATTTACTGTTTAACCAATAATCAGCCCCGAACCCTAACCTGCCACATCAGTGCTTTTTAATAGATCGCTCTTCCCATCCCCATGTGTGATCTCCCACAATGCTTTTCTCTTCCTTTTCCTCTCGCTGTGTTGTTTGTAATAGTTATATTGGGATCCAATAAAAGTGTGTATTTTAAACAGAACATAATTTCCTGCTTGAACAGTGATTCCCTATTCCCATGATGACACACTTAAAGCACTACTGACTACCACCACTTAGGATGAAGCTGTGGTACTATGGAGGAATGGTAGAAGCGGATGGGTGAGTCCGCGGTGGGCTATAATGTGGTATTTCAAAGGGTATAATAAAGGTCACTAAACTGAAAGAAAGTCTACAGACTGAAACAATCAGTAGTTTCCCAAATACGTGCTGTGTTTAGACCCACCTATAGCTTGGGGAAATTGCTTGTCTCCCTTCAAGTAAACACTAAGTAAACAACTCCATTGTTTTTAGCCAGAACCCAATTTTAAGCCGTGGCCCAAACTGAATTGGCCACAACCCACCAGCAGGATCCAAACAACAATTTGGGAAACACTGAAAGGACTGAAGAGAATGATTTAGAAAGCAGCCAGTGTAATGCAGTACTTTTACGATCGAAAGCTCTTTCGAGAAACTTCTACATCAGGCCTGGGCAATTCTTTTCCATGGAGGGGCCACATTAGAATATATTATTGCCATTGTGGGCCAGAATCATATTACAGGAGTATACATCATGTGTAGGACTGTGTTGACAGATATAGCTACTGTAAATCACGTCCAGATATGCTGCCTTTTTGACTTTTTAACATGTACAGAAATAAACGACTTCCCATGTTCTCCTTTGGTAAGTATTTTCATCATTTAACATGTAACAAACTACGGGCAGGGAAACGTACACTGTGCATTCAGCACCACGGACAGAACTCTTGTTAACGGGTATGCACAAACACACAAGAAAGAGAAGGAGCTCAACATTACATTTAAACTATTCAATCAGTGTGAGGAGTACTGATGGGCACTGACTAGAGCAGTGAAGTCAGGTATAGTTTCTGACGTTGCTATGCGCAGGATTGCTGAGAGATGAGAGTCAGTAAGAGATGATCTGTGCCTTGACTTGTTATATTTTGTCACTGAAAATGTCTGTTCACATACATAGGTTGACCCAAACAGTGCAAACATCTTCGGAGCATGACTCCTAATCTTTGGAAAGTTTTGTTCATCGAGAGATGCATAGAACCTCGTCACTGACATAGTTTCGAAAAGTTCTCCAATCACTGTATCAGACTGAAGATGGATAAGCTCAAGTTGCAGGTCAGTGGGAGTGTTATCCACATTGAAGGTGAAAGGAGAGGAAACCAACAGCATGTCCTTTTCCAACACTTTGAAATCGTCAAAGCGACGAGAAAACTCACCGTTCGAAGCGCGCAGCAGCGATGTATACTTCTCCCGCTGGTCACCTGATAGGGGACAGACTAGTAGTGTCGGAAGGTGGGTGAGATTGTTGGCTTCTACTTACGGGTCAGGAGAAGTAATTTTCCCTTGAAGGCTTTGACAAGGCTGTACATCTGATGTGCTAAAAGGCCCTTCTCTTGTCGGTTGGAATTCAGTTCATTCATGAGGGCCATGATGTCCACGGTGAAGGCAATATCAGCCAACCATTCTTTATCTTGCAGTTGAGGGAAATCCACATATTTTCCTTTCATTTGCAAAAACTCAGGTCCCACACCCTTCAGGTCCCACACCCTTTTAAAAGCACATTCTCCAAACTCAGCCATCTCACGTTAGTGTGGTAGGGGAGATATGCATGACCCGACTCTGTCTCTTGCAACAGTGAGACAAATTGCCTGTGGTTTAAAGATTTTGCTCTTATGAAGTTTACCACTTTAGTGACTGTATCCACAACATGGCTCATTTTCAGAACACAGAGGACTTTACAGAGCACCTCCTGATGAATGCAAGAAAATAATTTTCCCGATCTGGGTTCAGCTCAACTACTTGATCTTGTATCCTTTTCAAAAGGCCAATGTTTTTTCGGGCACCCATCAGTGGTCACATTGGATAACTTTTCAAAACTCAGTCCCAGCTTTGCCACACACTTACTAACCTCCTCCAATATATCTTTCCCTGTGGTTGTGCTCTTCATTGACTGCACTGAAGCAAGCTCCTCTGTCATTTCAAAGTCTGGGGTTATGCCTCGTAAGAATATCAACAACTGCGCCATGTCACGTGCATCACTGCTCTCATCCAATATCAAATACGTTTTTTTCACAACTTTACTATCGCTAATTCTTTACGTGATCTGAGCATGATTCCGTGGGCTGTATTGAATCAGATTGCGGACCGCATACGGCCCCCGGGCCGGCCTTTACCCAGGCCTGTTCTAGATGATCTACATGTGCACAACTTACAGTAGGAGGTAGGATTGAGACTAGGGAAGCCAGTATGGGAACCCAAGCCAGCTTGTTTGGAGCAAAACCCTGCATTCGTGTAATCTCTCCAGGAGCATGGTGGGCTGGTCACCAGTGGGGCTAATGCTTAGGGGGGTCATTTGGATTACTCACGATCAGGGCATGCTCACGACCCATGGTAATGACCGTACGGTTGATGGTCCTGAGGAGACTGACCACAATGTCCTGAATATGCTGGAATGTCTCACCCTGAGAGAGAGAGAGAGAGAGAGAGAGAGAGAGAGAGAGAGAGAGAGAGAGAGAGAGAGAGAGAGAGAGAAAATAAAAAAGAGAAAAAGAGAGAGAAAGCAAGGTCATGAATCAGTTAGACCAAAAAGATACTTTCCTGTCAGTTTTTTGGACAGAATCATATGCATGCCCTAAACTGCGCTCACTATGACTGTTCATCGGCTCTTTTTGTAGATCTCTGCCAAAGAAAATTCCCCAACCTTCTCCAACGCACTCCGTTTTCTCTCTCTGAGTCTCGCCAAAGTAATTGACTGTCCCCCGTTACAAAATGTCCCCAAAGGAACAATAATAAAGTCAGTGACAGTCCCTGTCACCGCACATTTTTGATTGTTACTTATATGTAGGGGTTCCCAAACTTTTTCACTCAGGCCCCCCCCCCCCCCCCCCCCCCCTTCCAGCATTGAGAAACATCAAGTGCCCCACCTGCACGCGCCATGTCGATTTCTATGGGCACAAGCACCGTTCATGACACAAACTGTTCACACCCCTCTTGATGGCGAAGAGAACATTTTGCAGGTTTAAAGCTTATTTCCTGCAATTCTACAAATTTGTCATAGGGCTCAGAGAAACATTTTGCTGTTTTAAAGCTCATTTTCTTTGCAATTCTATACATGTCTATTGTGTATTCATGTGATATGTGAGTGACTCAAACATTTACGGGCTAAAAACAACCTAGAAGAACGTTAGCTGACATGGGCTAGTTGATCTGGACAATTCTGACAAGTTATAAATATCTCTCGAAGGTCCACAATGACTGACATGACAAGAGGTACTGATGATGCATTACCCAATTTTGAAATTGCACCTTGTGCATTCTACTATTACAACTTTCAAGAGAAAAAAAAAAAAAAAAAAAACATGGGACAAACACTTTACATGTTACTTAAAATCAAATCAAATGTTTTATTGGTCACATACACGTGCTTGGCAGCTGTTATTGTGGGTGTAGCGAAATGCTTGTGTTTCTAGCTCCGACAGTGCAGTAATATCTAACAGTTTCACAACATATACCCAATTCACACGATTCTAAGTAAAGGAATATATAAGAATATATCAATATATGGACGAGCAATGTCAGAGCGGCATAGACTAAGATACAGTAGAATAGTATAGAATACAGTATATACATATGAGTATGTAAAAAAAAATATGTAAACATTATTAAAGTGACTAGTGTTCCATTTATTAAAGTGGCCAGTGATTTTAAGTCTATGTATATAGGCAGCAGCCTCTAATGTGCTAGTGATGGCTATTTAACAGTCTGATGGCCTTGAGATAGAAGCTGTTTTTCAGTCTCTCGGTCCCAGCTTTGATGCACCTGTACTGATCTCGCCTTCTGGATGATAGCGGGGTGAACAGGCAGTGGCTCGGGTGATTGTTGTCCTTGATGATCTTTTTGGCCTTCCTGTGACATCGGGTGCTGTAGGTGTCCTGGAGGGCAGGTAGTTTGCCCAATGTCTGCCCAATGTGATGCATTGGGCAGACTGCACCACCCTCTGGAGAGCCCTGTGGCTGCGAGTGGTGCAGTTGCCGTACCAGGCGGTGATACAGTCCAACAGGATGCTCTCAATTGTGCATCTGTAAAAGTTTGTGAGGTAGTTTTAGGTGCCAAGCCAAATTTCTTCAGTCTCCTGAGGTTGAAGAGGCACTGTTTCGCCTTCTTCACCACGCTGTCTGTGTGGGTGGACAATTTCAGTTTGTCAGTGATGTGTACGCAGAGGAACTTTCCACGCCGAGGAAGCTTTCCACCTTCTCCATTGCGGTACGTTGATGTGGATAGGGGGGTGCTCCCTCTGCTGTTTCCTGAAATCCACGATCATCTCCTTTGTTTTGTTGACGTTGACTGAGAGGGTATTTTCCTGGCACCACACTCCCAGAACCCGTCAGGAAGTCCAGGATCCAGCTGCACAGGGCGGGATTCAGATATGGGTCTTTGAGCTTAATGATGAGATTGGAGGGTACTATGGTGTTGAATGCTGAGCTATAGTCAATGAACAGCATTCTTACATAGGTATTCCTCTTGTCCAGATGGGATAGGGCAGTGTGCAGTGCGATGGCGATTGTATCGTCTGTGGATCTTTTGGGGAGGTAAGCAAATTGAAGTGGGTCTAGGGTGACAAGTAAGGTAGTTGTTTGGTTCAGACACCTTTGCTTTCTTGGGTACAGGAACAATTGTGGCCCTCTTGAAGCAAGTGGGGACAGCAGGCTGGGATAAGGATTGATTGAATATGTCCATAAACACACCAGCCAGCTGGTCTGCGCATGCTCTGAAAACGCGGCTGGGGATGACATCTGGGCAGCCTTGCGAGGGTTAACACGCTTAAATGTCTTACTCACGTCTGCCACGGAGAACGAGAGCCCACAGTCCTTGGTAGCACTGTGTTATCCTCAAAGCGGGCGAAGAAGGTGTTTAACTTGTCCGGAAGCAAGACATCGGTGTCCGCGACATGGCTGATTTTCCTTTTGCAGTCCGTGATTGTCTGTAGACCCTGCCACATATGTCTCGTGTATGAGTCGTTGAATTGCGACTCCACTTTGTCTCTATACTGACGTTTTGCCTGTTTGATTGCCTTGCAGAGGGAATAACTCACTGTTTTGAAGTCTGCCATATCCCCAGTCACCTTGCCATGATTAAATGCGGTGGTTCGCGCTTTCAGTTTTGCACAAATGCTGCCATCTATCCACGGTTTCTAGTTAGTGTAGGTTTTAATAGTCACAGTGGGTACAACATCTATTGTACACTTCCTGATAAACTCAGTCACCGTATCAGTATATTCCTCAATATTACTCTCAAAAGCTACCCGGAACATATCCCAGTCCGTGTGATCAAAACAATCTTGAAGCGTGGATTCCGATTGATCAGTATACTCTACTATAAGCCGCCTCCAACTTCATTGTAGAGAATTTGGCAGAACATCCAACTGGCCGCACAACTTCAGACCACGTGTGTGGGCCCCATGATGGCGGAGGGGTTATGGTATGGGCAGGCATAATCTAAGGACAAACAACACATCTGCATGTTATCAATGGTAATTTGAAGGCACAGATATAGCATGACGAGATCCTGAGGCCCATTGTGAGGCCTATTTTTTTTTTAAAGGTATCTTTGACCAACAGATACATATCTGTATTCCCAGTCATTTGAAATCCATAGAGTTCCTCACATGAACTGTAACTCAGTAAAATCAATGAAATTGTTACATGTCGCATTTATATTTTTGTTCAGTATATACAGTACCAGTCAAAAGTTTGGACACACCTACTCATTCAAGGGTTTTTCTTTATTTTTACTATTTTCTACATTGTAGAATAATAGTCAAGACATCCAAACTATTAAACAACACATATGGAATCATGCAGTAACCAAAAAAGTGTTATACAAAAAATATATTTCATATTTGAGATGCTTAAAAGTAGCCACCCTTTGCCATGATGACAGCTTTGCACACTCTTGGCATTCTCTCAACTAGCTTCATGAGGTAGTCACCTGGAATGCATTTCAATGAACAGGTGTCCCTTGTTAAAAGTAAATTTGTGGAATTTCGGTTTGAGCCAATCAGATGTGTTGTGACAAGGTAGGGGTGGTATACAGAAGATAGCCCTATTTGCTAAAAGACCAAGTCCATATTATGGAAAGAACAGCTCAAATAAGCAAAGAGAAACATCAGTCAAGGTCAGTCAATCTGGAAAATTTAAATTACTTTGAAAGTTTCTTCAGGTGCAGTCGCAAAAACCATCAAGCGCTATGAAACTGGCTCCCATGAGGACCGCCACAGGATAGGAAGACCCAGAGTTACCTCTGCTGCAGAGGATAAATTCATTAGAATAACTGCACCTCAGATTGCAGCCCAAATAAATGCTTCACAGAGTTCAAGTAACAGGCACATCTCAACATCAACTGTTCAGAGGAGACCGTGTGAATCAGGCCTTAAAAACGGTTCTACCCAAACTAGTTCTAGCCATATCAACAGTGTGTATGTGCCAAAAGAGAGAGAAATAATAATTGAATAATTAATGGCAAGGATGTGTGTGTGTGTGTCATCACAGTGTGTGTGGCCTGTCATGTCTATGCATGATTTAAAGGGATTGATTTGGGGCAGGCAGGCATGATTAAATGAAATTTAAATTTCTGACTTTGAGTCACTGGATACAGTCAAGGTAAACAGAGCGGAGGGAGTGTATCATCACACACACGCAGGTTTGATAGAAGCAGCTGTTCCTATAACTGAATAACTAAATCTGATTGCATCGTTTTTGTATCGTATCTCTCCCCCAAACCCACACTCACCTTGACAAGCACACACAGACACCCTCGCCTCAGTAAATCAGAGGCACACAATGCTTCCTCTTCCGCAAACTCTTTCTCACAACCCCTCCTGCAGCATCACACCCAAGCACACGCACGCACACGCACGCACGCACGCACGCACGCACGCACGCACGCACACACGCACACACGCACACACGCACACACGCACACACACACACACACACACACACACACACACACACACACACACACACAGTGTGTTATTCCCCAGGACATTCGCATCGGTCTCTCCCTTCTCTAGTTCAAAGAAATATTTGGCGTGACAACTTAATCAGGTACCCTCTAAATCCCCACGGCAATCACTCAGTCTGCAGCACAGTGAGGAAGCATCTACTGGAGGTGGAGAGGAGAGGAGAGAGATTGAGGAGATGAGAGAGAGAAGAGGGAAAGGAGAGAGATGGCGATGGAAGGAGAGAGACAGGGGGGAAATAGGGATGGACAGAGGGAGGGAGGAGGGAAAGAGAGGGGAGCGATGGTGAGAGAAGAAGGAGGAGAGAGATGAAAAAAATAGAGGGGGGCGAGAGAGGAGACCGAAGAGAGACTGTGTAAATGAAATGGAGCACGCAAAACTATGCAAACCCCATGGCGATACCTTCTCTCTCCTCCATCGTTTGTCTTTTCTCCTTGCAAATTGTCTTTCTCTTTTTCTGTGATGGATCACACGTCAGCCTTCCGTACTCTTTCTCTCTCTTCCATCTATAAGTATTCCATTTTATCCACCCCATAATCCCTCTCATCATCTCTCTATGAATTGTGGTTTAATGTATTATTTCCCCCCCCCCTCTTTCTCACTCACAGATCTAATCCCTCATATTTGCTCTTTTTGTCTGTGAGACACCAGGCAGATTGACTTGTCTGTAATCTGAGTGTTGATACACAAGGGTAGGGAGATATTATATTGGCACGGTTGCGTCTGGGACAGAAAAATAATCACTCCATATGTTGTAAAGCTCTCCTAAGCGCACCAAAGCCAGGACTCGCTAAGACTTAAGGGATTCAACACAGTAGATTAAACTGCTAGAGGCAGAGAGGCTCTAAACCCAGAACACATACGGTACCTCTAGACTACCTCTGTCTGTCTCTGTCGGATGTAAAGTCACAATTCACCCTCAAACTCCCTTTAAGTTCATTTGTTTATCCGTCCCTCCGTCTCCCTCTCGTTCTCTTTCCTTCTCTCCCTCTCCTTCTCCCCCACCCCCTCTCACTCTCTCCATATTTTCTCAGGATTCATTAGTGCCAACAAAGTAAATAAGGGGAAAACAGTCATAACTCCCTTTCAAAGGCTCTGTGGGCTGTCAACAAATTGCCTAAGCAATTAACAAGCCACTGTAGGATGTTGAAGACGTGTGTTTGTTCTTCACTCTGTGAGTGGGTGGGTGCGTTGGGTATCAGCATGCATGGCGTACGTGTCAGCAGGTGAGCTCAGTGATCGATCTACTACTCACTATGTCACTATGTGTGTGATTGGTAAGTGCCCCGGCACGAAGCGTTCTGGATCATCCGTATCAATCAATCACATTTAAGTTATAACGCCCTTTTACATTCACATTCCAGTCATCTGGCAGACACTCTTATCCAGAGCGACTGACAGTCAATGCATTCATCTTAAAATAGCTAGTTGAGACAACCACATATCACAGTAAATACGTTTTCAGCAAAGTCAGTACTTTTAGGAAAAGACAAGTGCAGGTTTTTTTTTTATGGGGGGGTTGATTAGACAGATATCTCACTTTGAAGAGGTGGGTTTAATGGGGTTTTAGAAGACACTCTGCTGTCCTAGTGTCAGGAGGAAGTTCGTTCCACCATTGGGGTGCCAGGACAGACAATAGCTCTGATTGGGTTGAGCGGGAGCTGACCCCCAGTAGATTTGGGATGGTCAAGAGACCAGAGGTCCAGAACGGAGTGCTCGGGTTGGGCTGGAGGGCTTGAGCATAGCCTGGAGGTAGGAAGGGGCAGTTCCACTTGCTGCTCCGTAGGCGAAGCACCGTGGTCTTGTAGTGGATGCGAGCTTCGACTGGTGGACACTGGAGTGTGCGGAGAGGAGTGTGGCGACATGGGAGAACTTGGGAAGGTGAAACACCAGGTGGGCTGCAGCATTCTGCATAAGTTACAGGGGCTTGACGGCACAAGCGGGTGCCCAGCCAAAAGACAGCTGCAGTAGTCCAGACTGGAGAGGACAAGTGCTTCCATTAGAACCCGCACTGCTTCCGGTGTGAGGAAAGGATGTACTCTACGGATGTTGTAGCGCATGAAACTGCAGGAGCGAGTCACCAAGGGATCTTTGCACTCTAGGAGGGGGACACCGTGGAGTTGTCAACCGTAATAGAGAGGTCTTGGAGCGGGCAGGCCTTCCTCGGGAGGAAGAGCAGCTCCGTCTTGTTGAGGTTGAGCTTGAAGTGGTGGGCCGACATCCGAGTGGAGATGTCTGCCAGGCACGCAGAGGTGCGTGTCACCACCATGGGTGTCAGAAAGGGGGGAAGGAGAAAAGTAGTTGAGTGTCATCCGCATAGTAATGATAGGAGAGACTAGAACTGAGCCCTGGAGGACACCAGTAGTGAGAGCAAGTGGTGCCGACGCAGATCCTCTCCATGTCACCTGGTAGGCGCGACCTGCTAGGTAGGATGCAATAAAGGAGTGTGCAAAGCCTGAGACGGCCAGCCCTGACAAGGTGGAGAGGAGGATCCAGTGTTTCACGATGTTGAAGGCAGCGGATAGATCTAGGAGGATGAGAACAGTGGAGAGGGAGTCAGCGTTGGCAGAGCGTAGAGCTGCCGTGACACAGAGGAGAGCGGTTTCAGTTGAGTGAGCCGTCTTGAAGTCTGACTGGTTAGGGTCAAGAACATCACTCTTAGAGAGATATGGAGAAAGTTGGTCATAGAAAGAAGGGATACTGGTCTGTAGTTTTTTCAGAGGGGTCGAGGGTTGGTTTCTTGAGGATGGGAGCGACTCTGGCCAACTTGAAGTCAGAGGTGACACAGCCAGTGATAAGGGATGAGTTGATGTGAGAAGTAAGGAATGGGAGAAGGTCTCCAGAGATGGTCTGGAGGAGGGAGGAAGGGATGGGGTCGAGTGGACAGGTTGTCACGTCGCTGGAATCACTAGTCACAGGATTTCTTCTGGAGAGAAAGAGGTCAAGGCGTAGAATAGTTCTGTGCGAGTGGGACCAATGGACTCAGTATGCTGAGTGAATGAGGAGCGTATGTCTCCAAAGTTGTCCGCAGAAAGGAGGACGATTAAGGAGGGTGGAGAAGGTGGAAAATAGTTTCCCAGGGTTGGAGGAAGAAGCTTGAAATTTAGAGTAATAGAAAGTGGCTTTAGCAGCAGATACAGAGGAAGAGAAGGTAGAGATGAGGGAGTGGAAGGATGATAGGTCCTGCGGAGGTTAAGTTTTCCTCCATTTTTGCTCAGATGCCCGCAACTCTGTTCTGTGAGCATGCAGTAAGTTACTCAGCCACGGAGTGGGAGGGGAGGGCTGTGTCGGAAAGGGGAAAGTAAGAGTCAAAGGATGCGGAAAGGAGGAGCAACAACTTTCAAAATACATAAATGCAGCCGGTATGATGCATTCTGTATCATATGATGCAAAATGCAGCATACCATCTTGAAAACCTGATTGCTGACATGCAAAACATTGTGGGACTTTATCAACAATGGACTAATAAAACAAATACCAAAAGATAGTTTTTAGGTGGAATTTTCCTTTAAGCTCAGACTATATCCAAGCATGGTGCTCTCTGATTGGTCAGTGTATCAGTAAGCTGTGTTCTGATAGGCTGTGTGTGTCTCACCACATTGTCTCTGCTGAGGACCTCCAGGATGTTGTTGAGCAGCTCCACGCTGTTCTTCCGGTCGTCATGAGGCCCCTGACCCATGTCCTTCAGCGCTTCGCTTAGCTCCCGAAGCATCATGGGTAGCAGGATGTCCCGGCACTCTGAGGGACACAACACATGTTCAGGATGGGCAAGTTCCATCCACATGCACAGACAACTCAAGCATGCACACACACGGGTGGTCAAAAAAACGTACACATGCAGTATGCAGGGAGTCTAAAACTGCACAAGCACACACAACACTTAAAGTCAATACTCTCCCCTCTCTACTCCCTCTCTATTTTTCCTTACCTCCCCCTCTCTAGCCGCAGGTAGACTCAGCACATTAAAAGCTCATTTAGGCAGAGTCTCGTTAGAGTCATTATCAACAGAGAGTAGGCAAGGCCTGCTGAGACAGCCTGGGTCAGACCTAGCACTCAATCACTGCACTGAGAAAGAGAGAGAGGACAGGTGGGAGAGGGATAAGGGAGAGGGAGGAGAGGGGAGAGGGGAGACAGGGTTTAGAAAGAGGAAGAGGAGGCAAGAGGGTGGAGGGAGAAGGGAGAAGGGAGGGGGAAAGAAAAAGAGAGCGATGGAGGACACTGACAAAAAAAAGAACACAGCTCAGTGATACAGAGAAAGACGGCATAAACAGAGGAAGATAAATAGAGAAAGAACAACAGAAACTGCTACTGTTTATGTGAACAGCGAGACTACGAGATAAATCTCTTCTACTGTAAACATCTCCAAGCCAAACTGACCACTTTTCCCCTACACAAGTACTTCGCAAACATATTGGGTTACAATATAACCCACCTGTCTGGTGATCCATGACATAGTAGGTAAGTTAGTCTTGTCCAAGCCAGAATGGCCCATAGAGTACGTTTCTGCAACGTGAGGCAGCTTGATGAACAAGCACACCTCCTGGACAGGACAGTAGTCTGTCATAGGGACATGAAATAGACTGAGACAATATTTATTAAACACAGGTGAGAGGCAGAGATGGGATGAGGGGGTGAGAAGGAGCTCAAATATTTTTTGGAAGTGTTGCCAGGTTCTCCAATCACAGTGTTACTGTACCAGCCAAAAACAAAATACCTCAATTACACAGCAAGCAATTTTCAAGGCCAAACCACTTCAACTGTGTGTGTGTGTGTGTGTGTGTGTGTGTGTGTGTGTGTGTGTGTGTGTGTGTGTGTGTGTGTGTGTGTGTGTGTGTGTGTGTGTGTGTGTGTGTGTGTGTGTGAAATGAGACAAAAAGGCCCCACATGTATTTCACCTATGACACATATAAAGGCATTGGATGGTGAACAACAGGCCTTGTGAGATAAATGTAAATGAGATAAATGTAAATGAGATAAATTGAAATGCTAAACTTTGGCTAGAGGAGACAATTTCTAATCTTCACCCACCAAGTACACACCAGGGTTGTGCTCAATTCAGAATTTTGGAATTAAAATTCTAACTGAATTGGATACACCCCACAGGGTGTATAATTTGAGTTTGAGTGACAAAAAGTAGAATTGAAGTTTTTTAACTTTAAATTCCACACAAAACATGAGAGTTTCATTGAATTTGACAGGTCAGAATGCAGTATATCTGTCACACCCTGATCTGTTTCACCTGTCTTTGTGCTTGTCTCCACCCCCCATCAGATATCTCCTATCTTCACCCATTATGACTGGAACAAATCAGCTTTCTGAGCAGCTAACCGATCGCTGCAGCTGTACACAGCCCATCTGTAAATAGCCCATCCAATCTATCTACCTCATCCCCATTTTGTTTTTATTAACTTTTTGGCTCTTTTGCACACCAGTATTTCTACTTGCACATCATCATCTGCACATCTATCACTCCAGTGTTAATTTGCTAAATTGTAATTACTTCGCTACTATTGGCCTATTTATTGCCTTACCTCCTCGCGCCATTTGAACACACTGTATATAGACTTTTTTTCTATTGTGTTAGTGACTGTACGTTTGTTTATTCCATGTGTAACTCTGTTGTGGTTTGTGTCGCACTGCTTTGCTTTATCTTGGCCAGGTCGCAGTTGTAAATGAGAACTTGTTCTCAACTGGTCTACCTGGTTAAATAAAGGTGAAATAAAATAAATATAAAATTATCCCGTTGTATTTATAACTGCGTTTTCTGTTTGTCTGTTGCGTCTTGTCCTGTCAAGTCCTACCAGCGTGTTACCGTGTTTCCTGTGCTCTAGTTTTAGTTGTTCCTGGTCTTCCCAATTTTGACCATTCTGCCTGTCCTGACCCTGATCCTGCCTGCCGTCCAGTACCTGCCTGACTCTGATTTGGATTACGACTCTTTACCTGCCTTGACCTACCGATTGCATGCCCCTTGTACTGTAATAAACTCTGAGACTCGTACTATCCGCCTCCTGTGTCTGCACCCGTTTCAATTTCACTCTCTCCTACCGCCCGGGGTCCAAGAATGTGAAGCCTGACGCACTCTCACAGAATAGCTCTGCTGCTACCCCGTTTGACCCCGAGACCATCCTCCCTACCTCCTGTCTGGCGGCTGCACTCGTCTGGGGTATAGAGAGCCTGGTCCGTAAGGCTAACCGGATGTTTGTCCCGGACTCTTCCTGTTCCCCGGTCCTGGAATAGGCACATTCTTCGAGACTGACCTGCCCCCCAGGCTCCCGTCGGACCCTGGCTTTCATCTGATGATGCTTTTGGTGGCCTTCCATGGTTCCTGATGTCTCCTCATTCATCGCCACCTGCACTGTGTGTGCACAAAATAAGCTCCGGCTGGTCTTCTTCATCCACTCCCTCTTCCTCACCGCCCCTGGTCCCATATATCCCTGGACTTTGTTACTGGTCTTCCTCCGTCAGATGGCAACACCATTATCCTGACATTGGGGGATAGGGTTTCTAAAGCCGCCCATTTTATTCACCTTCCTAAGTTACCCTCAGCCAAGGAGATAGCTCAGCCCATGGTGCAGGACGTCTTCGTGGTCCTCAGTTCTCGTTCTGTAAGGCGTTCTGCGCCCTCATTGGGTTGTCGGCCAGCCTGTCCTCTGGTTTTCACCCCCAATCTAACGGCCAATCACACAACCTGGAGACGGTTCGTCGTTGCCTCGTCTCCGCCAACCACCATGAGCCAGCAACTTGTGTGGGTGGAATATGACCGTAACACCCTTCCCTGCTCGGCCACTGGTCTCTCGCCCTTCGAGTGTTCCGTGGGATATCAGCCCCTTCTCTTCCTTGAGCAAGAAGTCAGCATACCCTATGCCCAGATGTTCGTCTGCCGCTGTCGCCGTACCTGGAAGAGAGCCCGGGCTGCTCTTCTGAAGACCACATCCAGTAAGAGGAATGGCTTCAAACACATGGAATCGAGCTGTCCTCCCCAATTAAGGTGCCACCGACCTCCTGTAGTGTAATTGTATAGACTATACCTAATATAGAATATAATAGGAATTTGAATTTCACTGAATTGAATTCTATTTCCTTTCATTCAAATTCGATTTGCAATTCTGTATCCTGTTTACTACTTCAATTCAGCAATTCAATTCAAATTCAAGAATTGAATTGGAATTTGAGGCCTTATCAATTCAATTCTAAATTGAGCATCACCCTGTTAGACACACAGCCTGAAGTACTAATCTTTATTCCGTTCTAAAACTGGTGTTTACTCTGTTAGTCTCAGTTTTTGTGTATTCGTGTGTGTGTGTGTGTGTGTGTGTGGGTAGTAATTGTGTATGGCACACATGCGTGTGTGTGTTTAATTAAGTAGAAATGGACAGCTATCTCTAGCTGTCGGGCAGTGGTGGTAACAGCCATGATAAATCAGCAGCCAGCTGAAAAGCTCCTTTCCATTTTTCATTTCACGCCACCGAGTCACAGCCAACACAATAAACTATCTAGCATGGTAATAAGGTGCCATTTCAATTACTTACACTCTCTCTCTCTCTCTCTCTCTCTCTCTCTCTCTCTCTCTCTCTCTCTCTCTCTCTCTCTCTCTCTCTCTCTCTCTCTCTCTCTCTCTCTCTCTCTCTCTCTCTCTCTCTCTCTCTCTCTCTCTCTCTCTCTCTCTCTCTCTCTCTCTCTCTCTCTCTCTCTCTCGACCTCTCTCTCTCGACCTCTCTCTCTCGACCTCTCTCTCTCTCGACCTCTCTCTCTCTCTCTCTCTCTCTGGTTAGTTGTCATCCCTGGCTCAAAGTCAGATTGAGAAGGGGAGAATGAGATGGTAATAGGGGAGACCAACCCTGGAACAAACCGTTAAATGTACAGGGTGGAGAGGACTGGTGGTAGGCCAACTCACTCTGACTGTGTCCTTCTGTCTGTCTGTATTGTTGGACTGATAAGTGGATAGACAGAGAGTTCTGGATTAAGTGACTGATTTATTTGTCATTATGCCGTGTCTGTCCTCTTCCTCAAACCCCACCCCCAGACTGTACGATTGTAGCCATTTTATTGCATGATTTTGCCATCCCAAACAAATTCGTAGGTGGTAAACGATCGTGGGACGTTTTGTCTCGTTCAGTGTGACAGGGTCTACATCTGCTGATTAAGTAACACTACGTGGCGGGCCGTAGGTTCCGACAAAGTTCTGTCAGTGTCAGAGTAGTATTAACTTTATCGTGTAGTGTGGCTGGTGTTAAGAGCCGATCCCAGTGACTGACCAATAGTCGGGAATAATATCTTTAAAACGTTCACATGCCGTGCAAGGAGCAAGATTTTTTTGGGAAGCATATTCTGATTCTGAGTTGGGCCATATACAGTTTGTTTGTAAAAACTGTGCACACTTCCAGTGTTTCTGAACTCACTTCCCTCGTGCATAAGCATAGAGAGAGCTGGCGCTGCTTGTGCTGGCACATGTCCCAGAATGACAAAACTCTATTCATACTTCTCCACCCCCCCCCCAACACACACACATACTCCCAAATTCATCACACAACTGTTTCCATAGTAACCAATCATTGCATTTGGGATGGGTTCAGAGCTGTGATCAAAGATGATTTGGGCAGATCAGGTAGAACCCCACAGTATATGCTGTTAGTTCTAGCTGTTTTCATTTTGGGGTGCTCATATGCATTACTCATGTATAGAATCAAAATACACATATTGTAGGTGTGGTCTCATACAGACATGGGCATACACACACACACACATATCAGGCATGACTACCATACTCATTATAATAATGTGGTATATATTATTGTGGTTTCTTTCATAAGAGAAAGCCCTGCAGGGACAGATGTATAATTGCTCTGTTTATGATAAATATCTCTGATTAATATCTCTGACTGACTTCTAATCTGCCTTTTTCACAGATGAATCTGTAGCTGGGGACATCAAGGAGACTGAACCAGTACACCTGCGTTTACTATGCTGAATATATGGAATGCTGAGTTCACTCTGCTATGACTACCTGCCAATAGCAGTACAGAATACTATATAGCACGCATGTACACTGAGTGTTCAAAACATTAAGAACACCTGCTCTTTCCATAGACATAGACATAGACTGACCAGGTGAAAGCTTTGACCCTTATTGATGTCACTTGTTAAATCCACTTCAATCAGTGTAGATGAAGGGGAGGAGACAGGTTAAGGAAGGCCTTGAGACAACTGAGACATGGATTGTGTATGTGTGCCATTCAGAGGGTGAACGGGCAAGAGAAAAGATTGAAGTGCCTTTGAACAGGGTTTGTTCGAAGGCAGTGTTGTAGTACTCGAGACCAGTCTCGGTCTCGAGTCCGGTCTCTGGACCACATGAGTGTCTCGGTCTTGTCTCAGTGTCAGATACATGTTTACTCGGTCTTGACTAGCGGGGGTAAAAACCAAAATTATTAGCTCCCATTCAGTCAGAGTATAAAACCGCTTTTCCAGGCCAAATATCCCCACTCCTTTCATGACACAGTAACATCTGACCGCCTATCGAAACCTGGGCTTCCTACTTTACTCCTAACATTACTGTCCTTTACTTTAGTTGAAAAATATCCTCAAACTTTGTCAGAACTTCCTTAATTCACTGGTAGGGAATAGTTGGGGCACAAGTTGAAGCACTCACTATTAGTAAGCTATAACAGCCTCTGCTCTTCTGGGAAGGCTTTGCTGCAGGGACTTGCTTCCATTCAGCCACAAGAGCATTAGTGAAGTTGGGCACTGATGTTGGGCGATTAGGCCTGGCTCGCAGTCGGCGTTCCAATTCATCACAAAAAGGTGTTGGATGGGGTTGAGGTCAGGGATCTGTGCAGACCAGTCAAGTTTTTCTACACCGATCCCGACAAACCCTTTCTGTATGGACTCGCTTTGTGCACGAGGGCATTGTCATAATAAAACAGAAAAAGGCCTTCCCCAAACTGTTTGGAAGCGCAGAATCGTCTACAATATCATTGTATGCTGTAGCGTTAAGATTTATATTCACTGGAACTAAGGGGCTTAGCCCAAACCATAAAAAAACGCCCCAGACCATTATTCATCCTCCACCAAACTTTACAGTTGGCACAATGCATTGGGGCAGGTAGCGTTCTCCTGGCATTCGCCAAACCCAGATTCATCTATCAGACTTCGAGATGGTGAAGCATGATTCATCACTCCAGAGAAAGCATTTCCACTGCTGCAGAGTCCAATGGCGGCAAGCTTTACACCACTCGAGCCGACGCTTGGCATTACGCATGGTGATATTAGGCCTGTGTGTGGCTGCTCGGCCATGGAAACCGATTTAATGAAGCTTCCGACGAACAGTTCTTGTGCTGACGTTGCTTCCAGAGGTTGCAACCAAAGAGTGTTGCAACCAAAGACAGAAGATTTTTACAAGCTACGTGCTTCAGCACTCGGCGGTCCCATTCTGTGAGCTTGTGTGGCCTACCACTTCGTGGCTGAGCCGTTGTTGCTCCTTGACGTTTCCACTTCACAATAACAAAACTTACAGTTGACCGGGGCAGCTCTAGCAGGGCAGAAATTTGACTAACTGACCTGTTGGAAAGGTGGCATCCTATGACGGTGCCACGTCACTGAGCTCTCCAGTAAGGCCAATGTTTGTCTATGGAGATTGCATGGCTGTGTGCTCAATTTTATACACCTGTCAGCAACGGGTGTGGATGAAATAGCCGAATCTACGTATTTGAAGGGGTGACCACATACTTTTGTATATATAGTGTATTTTGTCTGTTTATCTATTAAAGACCCGTTTGGGTTAATGATCATATGTAGAGTGGCTCTCTATTTGCCCTCAGCGTGCATCTTATCACCATCCGGAATGTCTTAAGCAGCCTTTCTTAAAGTATGAGTCAAGGACAGAATTCAGTTTGGGTTTCAAATCACTGTTGAGTTACAATATATGCCATTTATTCAAAGTGACAGTCATGCGTACATACAGTTGAAGTCGGAAGTTTACATACATTTAGGTTGTATCCACTCCACAAATTTCTTGTAAACAAACTATCGTTTTGGCAAGTCGGTTAGGACATCTACTTTGTGCATGACACAAGTAATTTTTCCACCAATTGTTTACAGACAGATTATTTCACTTATAATTCACTGTATCACAATTCCAGGGGGTCATAAGTTTACATACACTAAGTTGACTGTGCCTTTAAACAGCTTAGAAAATTCCAGAAAATGATGTCATGGCTTTAGAATCTTCTGATAGGCTAATTGACATAATTTGAGTCAATTGGAGGTGTACCTGTGGATGTATTTCAAGGCCTACCTTCAAACACAGTGCCTCTTTGCTTGACATCATGGGAAAATCAAAAGAAATCAGCCAAGACCTCAAAAAAAAATGGAGACCTCCACAAGTCTGGTTCATCCAAATATCTGAAGGTACCACGTTCATTTGTACAAACAATAGTACGGAAGTATAAACACCATGGGACCATGCAGCCATCATACCGCTCAGGAAGGAGACGAGTTCTGTCTCCTAGAGATGAACGTACTTTGGTGCGAAAAGTGCAAATCAATCCCAGAACAACAGCAAAGCACCTTGTGAAGATGATGGAGGAAACAGGCACAAAAGTATCTATATCCACAGTTAAACGAGTTCTATATCGACATAACCTGAAAGGCCGCTCAGTATGGAAGAAGCCACTGCTCCAAAACCGCCATAAAAAAGCCAGACTACGGTTTGCAACTGCACGTGGGGACAAAGATCGTACTTTTTGGAAAAATGCCCTCTGGTCTGAGGAAACAAAAATAGAAATGTTTGGCAATCATGACCAACGTTATGTTTGGAGGAAAAAGGGGGAAGCTTGCAAGCCGAAGAACACCATCCCAACCATGAAGCACAGGGGTGGCAGCATCATGTTGTGGGGGTGGTTGCTGCAGGAGGGACTGGTGCACTTCACAAAATAGATGGCATCATGAGGGAGGAAAATGATGTGGATATATTGAAGCAACATCTCAAGACATTAAAGCTTGGTCACAAATGGGTCTTCCAAATGGACAGTGACCTCAAGCATACTTCCAAAGTTGTGGAAAATGGCTTAAGGACAACAAAGTCAAGGTATTGGACTGGCCATCACAAAGCCCTGACCTCATCCTATAGAACATTTGTGGGCAGAACTGAAAAAGCGTGTGCGAGCATGGAGCCCTACAAACCTGACTCAGTTACACCAGTTCTGTCAGGAGGAATTGGCCAAAATTCACCCAACTTATTGTGGGAAACTTGTGGAAGGCTACCCGAAACGTTTGACCCAAGTCAAACAATTTAAAGGCAATGCTACCAAATACTAATTGAGTGCATGTAAACTTCTGACCCACTGGGAATGTGATGAAAGAAATAAAAGCTGAAATAAATCATTCTCTCTACTATTATTCTGACATTACACATTCTTAAAATAAAGTGGTGATCCTAACTGACCTAAGACAGGGAATTTTTACTAGGATTAAATGTTAGGAATTGTGAAAAACTGAGTTTAAATGTATTTAGCTAAGGTGTTATACGTACAAGTGGTCCTGGGAGTCAAACCCACTACCCTGGCATTACAAGCACCATGCTCTACCAACTGAGCTACAAAGATCACACAGTTCCTGTAGAATAGTAGAATACACAAGGTGCAATTTGGAAATGTGGTTTTGCATCAACAGTTTTTCTCTTAGACCCTATATACAAAAGTAGGTGTCCACATACTTTTGGTCATGTAGTGTATTATGTTAGTCACTGACAGCCACTCAATTAACCATGTCAGCGAACACCTTTTAGATTGTTAAGTTATTCTAGCCAGCTATCTAAACTTGTAGTTATCACGGATGAATACCGACTGGGCAAGCAGGTCACGTGTCCAGGGGCCCTGACCTCCAGGGGCCCCACATTGATTTAGTTAGTCACTCTCACTTAGATATATTAACATGGCATAAGTCATTGCAAAGTGTGTGGAATTGCAGGAAATTAACTTCAAAAGTATATTTTTTGCTCTGCTTTTAAGAGGGGTGCCACTGAAATATTTTGTCCGCAAGGTGGTGGGGCCCCCACAACCAATATTCACTTAGGACCACCAAAAGAGGTCATGTTTTCATGAGCTTGGGTCCCAGGAAAACACTAAATTTCTAATTTCCCAGGCTGAAAAGGAAATAGCTGTTCTATCATTCAGCCTACAGTAGCAGCCAGTGTGTGGTGTTCAATGTAGGCCTACATTCCATGAGACTTTTGAAAAGAACACGCATGACTTGACATTAATCTCTATTCACTCAGACAAGGAGGTGACTGAAAATGTTGTGTTGTTCGATGCAAGAAGCCACTTTACAAAATAAAATGCATTATTATTCCCATACCATTATTACAGAGAATCAGACAAATGATGCTACCCTCTGCCTATTGGCTACTTAGCTTATTCTAGCCTGCCTCAAAATACAACACTACCCCCTTAAGACAAAAAAAGCTCTTTACCTGACTTGCTTTTCAAAGATGTCTAGAAATGTACAAGTTTTGTGCTTTTGTAGGAAGCAATCACTCCCTTATTGCTGACTACAAATGATCTATAACTGGGATAATAACTCACTAACTGTAACGCTTGTCGTGGTTGGAAGAAGAGGAGGACCAATGCGCAGCGTGGTAAGTGTCCATATTGTTTTAATACGAATAATGAACACTGAACAAAAACAATAAAACGACAAACGAACACTCCTGTACGGTGAAACAAAACACAGAACAGAAAATAATCACCCACAAAAACACAATGAAAAACAGGCTACCTAAATATGGCTCCCAATCAGAGACAACGACTGACACCTGCCTCTGATTGAGAACCATACTAGGCCCAACACATAGAAATCTACCAACAGAACAAAACATAGAAAAACAACATAAAATGCCCACCCCAACTCACGCCCTGACCAAACTAAAATAAAGACATAACAAAGGAACTAAGGTCAGAACGTGACACTAACTAGTAAAGGATATGAACAAAATGTGCACCTGTGGCTACATGCAGCTCTCGCTGTGATCTCAAAACAAGCGCATCTACTCAAGACCGCTCATGCTGTAAATACAGTCCAGTTCAATGTAAATGGCCCAGATCCATTATGGCAATGGTCTATTTGCATATAGGCCTACTGCAGGTCTGATTGGTTATGCCGCACCGGTCTGTGTAGAGTACTGGGTGAGTCTTATGTGTCAACGCAATAGAATCCTACTCCGATCCGTTCCGCCTACAACAAATGTTCTGATGTTTCTTCTGCAGTGGCAGTCCTGTGGAAGCTGTTTGGCAATCTCGGGGCTACTGCGCACACGTGTGCAGCTTAGAGGGAACATTGGCCAGCATCCCTGTGGAATGCTTTCGACACCTTGTAGAGTCCATGCCCCGACAAATTGAGACTGCAACTCGAAATTAGGAAGGTGTTCTTAATGTTTTGTACACTGCCACGACTATACAGTGTATAGTCATGGCAGGTCAACATGCATGTGTTCCATAACCCCAGTCAGTCAAGGCATAAAGTATTGTAACACTTTGGGTGCCAGAAATGTGCTTGTTTACAATGCCATAATCTGTATGTAAACTACTGTTCTCCTTCCTCTCAATCCACTTCATATTCTACAAGTAGAAGAATTCTGTTCTCGATCTCAGTTAACAACGCTCATCTTTATAGATCATTTCATAAAGACAGGAATGATCATTCACTGAAAAATAAAAAGCAATAAAATGTATCGTCTCTGCCACCTTAATCTATTCAATCATTGCTGTCTCGTAGATTTGTTGCTTAAAAATAGTATGTCTGCGGGATGCAACTCTAGACAAGTCATCAACTAAACTATATCCTCTTCCTAACATGTCTACAGTAATAAACATCAGATGGGTCTATAGGCACTGTGGAGATATAAACATCCAACTGAAAGAGAATACTCTGTTACTCGCATGTCCACAACTCATATTCAAGACTTTACTTTTTTTATTGCAAACCTTTCGTTACTTTACTGTGTTTCTTAATGTAAGTAAATACCTTCCTAGAATAATTATGGGCCGTAGCCCATTGTCGTTCACGTTAAAGCTCAAACCTACTTTGTCAATCGCAAAGACACTGTCACGCCCTGACCTTAGTATTCTTTGTTTTCTTTATTATTGTTGGTTAGGTCAGGGTGTGACAAGGGTGATATATGTTTTTTGTCCTGTCTAGGGTTTTTGTATGTTTATGGGGTTGTCACTAGTCTAGGTGTTTTGTATGTCTATGGTTGCCTAGATTGGTTCTCAATTAGAGGCAGCTGTTTATCATTGTCTCTGATTGGGAACCATATTTAGGCAGCCATATTCCTTGAGTATTTCGTGGGTGATTGTCTATGGTTAGTTGCCTGTGTCAGCACTATTATTATATAGCTTCACATTCGTTTTGTTGTTTTTGTACTTTCTTCATTAAAGAAGATGTATTCAAATCACGCTGCGCTTTGGTCTCATCGCTATAACGAACGTGACAGACATGGCAATTCAACACAATTTTAGTTGGCGATAAGGAGTTTACCTCACTCATATCTCAAAACACAGATAGACGTGTTTTGGGAAATAAATGTACATAATGAAATATACCCAACTGTTGTCTGGGAAGCTCTGAAAGCATATATAAGAGGTTATATCATGTCTTACTCTTCACATAAGAAAAAGAAGACCCATAAAGAACTAGAAATACTAGAACAGAAAATCGGCGACTTAGAAAGACACAGTTTAGATAGAAATGCTAACACCTTTCAACAGTTGGACACTGTGAAGCTTGAATATGACACAATAAACACCTGATCTGCAGAGATTGCTGACCTAAAATCCAAGTAACAAGGGAAAGCAAGGGAAAGTGCAGGGAAAATGCTTGAAAGAGGAACATACCATCCACAGCATTCAAACCCCAGATGGTAACATAACAATGGGTCCTTCTGAAATCAACACAGTCTTTAAAACATTTTATCACAAAGTGGATCAATCTGAAAACAAAAGTTCAAAGGAGAGTCTGGAGAATTTCCTTAATAAGGCCATTTGACCAATTAGAAGTGAACCAGCGAATACGAATAAGAAACATTTCCCCAGGTGAATTGTTGGAGGCCATCGGTAATCTATAAAATAGGAAATCTCCTGGTAATGATGGATTCCCAGGGGAATTTTAAAGACACTTTTGTCCCAAATGACTAAAGCCTATGACGCTCACAGCAGCTCGAGAGAAAAATGAACTACCCAGTCACTATGTTTGGCTACAATCACCCTACTTAAAAAGAAAGATAAGGACCCATTGGAATGTGGACCTTCCGCCCAGTATCACTCTTGAATGTGGATTACAAAATCACTGCCAAAGTATTGGCTTTTCGCATAGTACAGTAACAGTAATGCAACATTTTATTCACTCAGATCAAGTGTTTTAATGTATTTCCTGGATTGAGCTATTGTACAAATCCCACAAAGCATCTGTACGAACAAATGGACAGATCTCTGAGTAATTTAAGCTAGGGATGCCCTTTTTCTAATGATTTATTTTCTTTAGCCACAGAGCCCCTTGCATAAATAATTAGAACTCATGGCTTAATCTGGGGCACGCACACAAAATGTATGGTCACATTTGTGTTTATGTATTGTTTATTTGTATTGGGCAAGAATGCTTTTACTGAAATGTCAGTCCTCCAAAGTTTCGCCATTGCAATGTATTTATAATACTGTTGGCCAATAGGGGACAGTTAGACGTGTTTGCTTCATACTGAGACTATATGTGATCCTGCACCTGTGTGTCCTCATTCAGTGGCTTGCAAAAGTACTCACCCCCCTTAGCATTTTTCCCGATTTTGTTGCCTTACAACCTGGAATTAAAATTTATTTTGGGGGGGGGTTGTATCATTTGATTTACACAACATGCCTACCACTTTGAAGATGCAAAATAGTTTTATTGTGAAACAAACAAGAAATAAAAAATAAAAAACAGAAAACATGAGCGTGCATAACTATTCAACCCCCCAAAGTCAATACTTTGTAGAGCCACCTTTTGCAGCAATTACAGATGCAAGTCTCTTGGGGTATGTCTCTATAAGCTTGGCACATCTAGCCACTGGTATTTTTGCTCATACTTCAAGGCAAAACTGATCCAGCTCCTTCAAGTTGGATGGGTTCCGCTGGTGTACAGCAATCTTTAAGTCATACCACAGATTCTCAATTGGATTGAGGTCTCGGCTTTGACTAGGCCATTCCAAGACATGTAAGTGTTTCCCCTTAAACCACTCGAGTGTTGCTTTAGCAATATGCTTAGCGTCATCGTACTGCTGGAAGGTGAACCTCCGTCCCAGTCTCAAATCTCTGGAAGACTGAAACATTTTTCCCTCAAGAATTTGCCTGTATTTAGCACCATCCACCATCCACCATTCCTTCAATTCTGACCAATTTCACAGTCCCTGCCGATGAAAAACTTCCCCACAGCATGATGCTGCCACCAGCATGCTTCACTGTGGGGATGGTGTTCTCAGGGTGATGAAATATGTTGGGTTTGCGCCAGACATAGTGTTTTCATGATGGCCAAAAAGCTAAATTTTAGTCTCATCTGACCAGAGTACCTTGTTCCATATGTTTGGAGAGTTTTCCACGGGCCATTTGGCGAACACCAAACGTGTTTGCTTGTTTTTTCTTTAAGCAATGGCTTTTTTCTGGCCACTCTTCCATAAAGCCCAGCTTTGTGGAGTTAACGGCTTAAAGTGGTCCTATGGACAGAAACTCCAATCTCCACTGTGGAGCTTTGCAGCTCCTTCAGGGTTATCTTTGGTCTCTGTGTTGCCTCTGATTAATGGCCTCCTTGCCTGGTCTGTGAGGTTTGGAGGACGGCCCTCTATTGGCAGGTTTGTGGTGCCATATTCTTTCAATTTGTTAATAATAGATGCTCTGTGGGATGTTCAAAGTTTCTGATATTTTTTTATAACCCAACCCTGATCTGTACTTCTCCACAACTTTATCCCTGACCTGTTTGGAGAGCTCCTTGGTCTTCATGGGGCCGCTTGCTTAATGGTGTTGCAGACTCTGGGGCCTTTCAGAACAGGTGTATATATACTGAGATCATGTGACAGATCATGTGACAGGTGGACTTTATTTAACTAATTATGTGACTTCTGAAGGTAATTGGTTGCACCAGATCTTATTTAGGGGCTTCATAGCAAAGGGGGTGAATACATAAACACGCACAACTTTTCCGTTTTATTTGTTATTTTTTGAAAGAAGTACTTTTTTTTATTTTCACTTCACCAATTTGGACTATTTAGTGTATGTCCACTACATGAAATCCAAGTAAAAATCCATTTAAATTACAGGTTGTAAAGCAACAAAATAGGAAAAACGCCAAGGGGGATGAATACTTTGCAAGAAACTGTAATTGAGAGAACCTTAGAAAGAGAAGCCACGTTCTCCTGTTTCATCATTTATTCTGTGTTACAGGTCAGTGAAGTGCAAAAATACAATGAATACCACAATATAGTTTTGTAACTTTGTAACTGTTGAAGTGATTGTAATGGTTTGAAACAACACGGTAATTGTAAAACTTCATACTAGACAGAAAATGCATGTTGAGTGCAAAATGAAATGATGGCGGTGCATTCCTTTGATATTTTAAAAAACTAATTGAAAAAGAGACTCCTGACAATATCCTAAGGGTTTAGAGAATTTAATGTTGTAACTATGATGTTTAAGAACTTTGTAATTGTTGTACTGTAAATGTCAGAAAAGCTGCTAGCTATTGGCTAGCTCCGGTTAGCTGTTTACTAGCTCCGGTCAGTTGGTTGCTAGCTTCGGTTAGCTCTATGCTAGCTTGTTCAGTCATTTTCCAATAATTAGCATTAATGTAATTTGCAATTGTCTTGTCTTTCTATTAACTCTTCTTACACTGTGTGAATTTATTTTGAGCATGGGTATAAAGTAACTTCTAATGAGTTATACCAGCCTTTAAAGGCTTTCGTGTTTTAGAGTGTCTTATGGGGCTATAGTGGGCAACAGTGAACTACATAATTATAACCTAAACAGGAGAATTCAAGTTAAGAGTAAATGTGTTCGGGGTATAAATGTAAAGAATTTTAGGATGTGAATTGGATTGGAATTTAATATTTGTTATGTGTAAATTGATGTATTTTTGATATGTTTATGAAATAATATGTCAGGGATTTATGAGACAAATTATTAAATACCCTTAAAAAAATATAATGAAAAGACAGAAAAAGACGATTTGCACTGTTGAATAAAATAATTGAGAGAACCTTTGAAAGAGAAGCCACGTTCTCCTGTTCCATCATTTATCCTGTGTTACAGGAACTATTATCTGCTGCACCAGTCCCAAAACTGGCACCTGTAACATATCCAGATGGCATTTTACTTTATTTATCTGTAATACAAAATTCAAAAGGCACTCGCACATCTGAGCAATCTTATTTGCAGGTGCATGGCAACAATTGAATAAGATGAAGGAAAAAGGAAACCGCACACTGCTCTTGATAGTATCACCGATCTTTAATAAGCTTTACGTATCGGCCTCACGGCCTTCGTCAGAGCTTTTGTGATTAAATGTTTTTTAGCACCCTTATGTAGACCTAGCCCCACCCACATCCGTTCCACACATCAAAGGGTGTTGGAGGCAAAGGAAAAACAAATAAGTGCTACCAAATATAACAATATGCATTCCATAAATATTACAAAAGTGTATTAAACACGTCTGTAAAACCACAATGAGGACATAGCAAGTTTTCATTAATCATTGGGTACATCGTACGAAAAACATCAGAGTAATCTTCAATAGGCACATAATTCATGTTCAAATTCACAACATAACATACATAGGCATTTCATCATTAAGTCCTTGCCATGTCCTCATTGTGGTTTTACAGACGTGTTTAATGTCTTATTTATACACTTTTGTAATATTTATGGAATGCATATTGTTATATTTGGTAGCACTTATTTGTTTTTCTTTTGCCTCCAACCCCCTTCGGTGTGTGGAACGGATGTGGGTGGGGCTAGGTCTACATAAGGGTGCACATTTTTTAAACAATCAAAAAAACTCTGACGAAGGCCCTGAGGCCGATACGTAAAGCTTATTAAATATCAGTGATCAGTGATCAAGAGCAGTGTGCGGTTTCCTTTTTCCTTCACTTTATTTATCTGTACCAGAACATTCTCTGTCCTTTATTTTACTACTGTATAAGGATTCAAAGTGAATTGGGAGAAAAGGGAAAATGGGCATTATTTCAGTTAATAAATAAGATTAAATCTGATGTTCAAAGATGGAGATCTCTCCCTATTTCTATATTAGGTAGGGTCAACATCATCAAAATGAATATGTTACTATGGTTGATTTATTTAATTCCAGGCCATGCCAGTTTCAATTCTATCTAACTTTTTTATTTAATAAATGGCCTGCTCTCAAACTTCATTTGGAATTTAAAGACCTCAGGAGTCAAATTGACTGTTTTACACTTACCCTGTAAAGCTGAAGGTCTTGGACTACCTCAAATGAAGCTGTATTACTGGGCTGCTCAACTGCGTTCACTTAAACAATGGACAGCAGACTATCCTTGTGCTTGGAGGAGAATCCAAGCCATGAATGTAATACCTTATGATCTAAAATACTACTTCGGGTCCAAGGCGTTGAAGAAAAAAAGCTGACAATCCAATAATTCTCAATTCCATTCGTATTTGGGAAAATGTACATACATTCATGAGGTGGAAATAACCAATATCGCTAAGCACCCCTATTTGGAATAACCCCACCTTACCTCAAGTGTTCAATGGCAACACCTTTAAGTCCTGGTACCAAAGTGTCATAATACATTTTGAACACATGTACTATGATGGACCTCTGCTGTCATTCAATCAATTACAAGAAAGATTTGGAATATCCAAGGCCGATTTCTTTAAGTTCTTACAAATCTCTTCCACAGAATCTGGATGAACCGAAGGTATCTAGCATAGAAAAAAATACCGAAAGAAGCTGCCACGCCAAAGACGTTAATTGCCAAATTATATCAAGGGTTGATTGAAACTCTACCTGATGGTTCAGAACTTGTAAGGAAAGAAATTGAAACAGATCTAAAAGGAAGAAATTGAAGAGAACCACTGGTCACGGATATGTGAAAATGTCATATCTGCTCCTACAACATAAGACATAAACTGTTGCAATTTAAGATCGTTCATAGGACTTACTACACTCCTGCCAAAATGAATGTAATGCAACCGGAAAAGTCACATCTCTGCGGGAGTTACAAAAAGCACAATGGAACCCTATTGCATATGCTGTGGTCCTGTGATAAACTGATACCATTTTGAATTAATGTATGTGCTATCATTTCATTGGGTGTATCAATTTATATCATCCATCTCCACAATTTTGTCTGTTGGGAAATTTAAATATTGGGGCTACATTTCTTTTTGTATATACAGTATATACACTGCTCAAAAAAATAAGGGGAACACTTAAACAAAACAATGTAACTCCAAGTCAATCACACTTCTGGGAAATCAAACTGTCCACTTAGGAAGCAACACTGATTGACAATAAATTTCACATGCTGTTGTGCAAATGGAATAGACAAAAGGTGGAAATTATAGGCAATTAGCAAGACACCCCCAATAAAGGAGTGGTTCTGCAGGTGGTGACCACAGACCACTTCTCAGTTCCTATGCTTCCTGGCTGATGTTTTGGTCACTTTTGAATGCTGGCGGTGCTTTCACTCTAATGGTAGCATGAGACGGAGTCTACAACCCAAACAAGTGGCTCAGGTAGTGCAGCTCATCCAGGATGGCACATCAATGCGAGCTGTGGCAAGAAGGTTTGCTGTGTCTGTCAGCGTAGTGTCCAGAGCATGGAGGCGCTACCAGGAGACAGGCCAGTACATCAGGAGACGTGGAGGAGGCCGTAGGAGGGCAACAACCCAGCAGCAGGACCGCTACCTCCGCCTTTGTGCAAGGAGGAGCAGGACGAGCACTGCCAGAGCCCTGCAAAATGACCTCCAGCAGGCCACAAATGTGCATGTGTCTGCTCAAACGGTCAGAAACAGACTCCATGAGGGTGGTATGAGGGCCCGACGTCCACAGGTGGGGGTTGTGCTTACAGCCCAACACTGTGCAGGACGTTTGGCATTTGCCAGAGAACACCAAGATTGGCAAATTCGCCACTGGCGCCCTGTGCTCTTCACAGATGAAAGCAGGTTCACACGCACATGTGACAGACGTGACAGAGTCTGGAGATGACATGGAGAACGTTCTGCTGCCTGCAACATCCTCCAGCATGACCGGTTTGGCGGTGGGTCAGTCATGGTGTGGGGTGGCATTTCTTTGGGGGGCCGCACAGCCCTCCATGTGCTCGCCAGAGGTAGCCTGACTGCCATTAGGTACCGAGATGAGATCCTCAGACCCCTTGTGAGACCATATTCTGGTGCGGTTGGCCCTGGGTTCTTTCTAATGCAAGACAATGCTGGACCTCATGTGGCTGGAGTGTGTCAGCAGTTCCTGCAAGAGGAAGGCATTGATGCTATGGACTGGCCCGCCCGTTCCCCAGACCTGAATCCAGTTGAGCACATCTGGGACAACATGTCTCGCTCCATCCACCAACGCCACGTTGCACCACAGACTGTCCAGGAGTTGGCGGATGCTTTAATCCAGGTCTGGGAGGAGATCCCTCAGGAGACCATCCGCCACCTCATCAGGAGCATGCCCAGGCGTTGTAGGGAGGTCATACAGGCACGTGGAGGCCACACACACTACTGAGCCTCATTTTGACTTGTTTTAAGGACATTACATCAAAGTTGGATCAGCCTGTAGTGTGGTTTTCCACTTAAATTTTGAGTGTGACTCCAAATCCAGACCTCCATGGGTTGATAAATTTGATTTCCATTGATAATTTTGGTGTGATTTTGTAGTCAGCACATTCAACTATGTAAAGAAAAAAGTATTTAATAAGAATGTTTCATTCATTCAGATCTAGGATGTGTTATTTTAGTGTTCCCTTTATTTTTTTGAGCAGTGTATATTATTTCACCTTTATTTAACTAGGCAAGTCAGTTAAGAACAAATTCTTATTTGCAATGGCGGCCTACCTAAAGGCAAAAGGCCTCCTGCGGGGACGGGGGCAGGGATTAACAACAACAAAAATATATACATTTATATATAGGACAAAACACACATCATAACAAGAGAGACAACACAAGACTACTTAAAGAGAGACCTAAGACAACATAGCATGGCAGCAACACATGACAACACAGCATGGTAGCAACACAACATGGTAGCAGCACAAAACATGGTACAAACATTACTGGACACAGACAGCAGCACCAAGGGCAAGAAAGTAGAGACAACAATACTTCGCGCAAAGCAGCCACAACTGTCAGTAAGAGTGTCTATAATTGAGTCTTTGAATGAAGAGATTGAGATAAAACTGTCCAGTTTGAGTGTTTGTTGCAGCTCGTTCCAGTTGCTAGCTGCAGCGAACTGAAAATATGAGCGACCCAGGGACGTGTGTGCTTTGGGGACCTTTAACAGAATGTGACTGGCAGAACGGGTGTTATATGTGGAGGATTAGGGCTACAGTAGATATCTCAGATAGGGGTGAGTGAGGCCTAAGAGGGTTTTATAAATAAGCATCAACCAGTGGGTCTTGCGATGGATATACAGAGATGACCAGTTTACAGAGATGACCAGAGGAGTATAGATTGTAGTGATGTGTCCTATAAGGAGCATTGGAAAGTTTTGTAATGTAGTAATTGCTGCAAAACAATGTATAGCCAACAATTGGAATGCCTCATATTTACCCTCGATAACACACTGGAGGACTGAACTATCTAGCTACATACCGTTGGATTTTGTATACCGTAATATTGAAAGTCTTAAATAGCCGCCTGTCCCTTTTAATAGCCGGGCAACGGCACACATTTCAGCAAATAAACGGCTGTTTAAAATAAACACCCAGTCTAAATTAATTGTTTACAAGGTTACCGTGACTTATTTATGAGGTTTAATGTTTAATTTGTTACACTAAATAATTCAGTAAAGACTCAAAAAAATTGATGGCAATCATCCGTTCTTATCGCCTATAAGAAACTGCTAGCTGTTGACTGCTGACAGCTGAGATCTGCTAGCTAACTGGCAAGCTGTCACGCCCTGACCTTAGAGATCCTTTTTATGTCTCTATTTTGGTTTGGTTGGGGTGGGTATTCTATGTTCTATGTTGTGTATTTCTTTGTGTTTGGCCGGGTAGGGTTCTCAATCAGAGACAACGATAGACAGCTGCCTCTGATTGAGAACCCCCAACCAAACCATACTTAGGTAGCCCTTTTTTCCACCTGTCTTTGTGGGAAGTTGACTTTGTTTGATGGCACATAGCCTTAAGCTTCACGGTTTGTTTTGGTATTGTTTTGTTGGCAACATCTACTATTAAAAGTATGTACGCTCACAACGCTGCACCTTGGTCTACTTCTTTTAACGGCCGTGACACAAGCACAAAAAACAGTCAACAACTTCGGGAGTACAGACCCCAAGAAATCGTCCGATCACCCTCTAGTGGCAAAAGTAAGAATTGCCAGAAATGCACAGTCAAAGAGGACTCCTGATATCTCCAAGACTGATGCGTATAATTTTTGTTATTTTACCTGTTGTTGTCTAGTACTGTCTTTTTACTAGATAGGGCCATCTACTTTAAGTGCTGCCTGTCTTCCCAGTAGCCTACTTGGTATGTGAATTGCTGACTGCTATTACCTTGAAGATGATCGTTGACACATCAACCAGGGCAATTTGTGAATGTTGTTGTTTTCGTAATCAGTAGCTGTATTGGAGGGGGAGTGGTTTCTCCTCTTCTAGGCAATCAGCAATTAGTACCGGGAGGTGTGCTCTTCACCTTTGCAAGGCAATTAGCAATTAGTATTAGTACTTCAGTCTCGCCAGTTTTCTCAGTGGCAGCTGTAAGCGGTGGTCTCGTCGCAAAAATAAGGCGGTCGTCGAAACAAAGACGGTTCTGCCGAGTTATTCAAGGAAGTAAAAAGAGGACCGCTACACACCACTCTCTCACTTTAGTATCTTAACTAGTTATTGTCAGATGATCTCATTTTTGTTATTTTGTAGCTTTGACAACTATGTGTGTGTTTTCCATACCTATTCTCTCCTCTCCCGATAGGCTATATAGATGCTCCCCACCTCCTGGCTGCAACCCTTCTAATTTAGTTTATCCTGCATGCACAACCCATGTGGAATTCCTGGTCTCTGGCAGCGTTTTGAACTGCCGATCTGCGTACAAGAACGCTGAGTTCATCTCAGCTTATGCTGCCCTTCAGTCCCTTTTTTGCCCCAGCGAACACTGCTAGTCCAGCTGCCCACTCTTCATCTGACTACGTTTTCTCTCAAAGTCTGAGAGCATCTGGTTATCACTGTGGTGGCACAGGGCTACTCACTTCTCCCAAGTGGAGATGTATCTTTTCTCCCTCTCTCACCTGTCCATCTGCTCATTTGAATTCCATGCTGTCACTGTCACTTGTCCACTCAAGCTTATCATTGTTGTCATATATCGCCCACCAGGTGTCCTTGGAGAGTTACTCAATGAGCTTGACGCCTTGGTAAGCTGGCTCACCACTCTTCGTACTTGGTGACTTCAACCTCCCTCCTGTCTCGGCTCTCCCCTCCTGCTCCGTGGCTGAGTGACTTATTGCGAGCTTACAGAACAGGGCTGCTGGCAGCTGAGCAAAAATGTAGGAAAACTAAACTTCTGGAGGATCTATCTATCTCTCTTCTCCTCCTATGTATCCACTGCTAAAGCCACTTTCTATCAATCTAAATTTCAAGCTTCTAACCCTAGGAAACTATTTTCCACATTCTCCTTCCTTAATCTTCCACCCCCTCACCCTCCCTCTCTCTCTCCCTCTCTGCGGATGACTTAGTCAACCACTTTGAAAAGAAGGTTGACGACATCCGCTCCTCATTCACTCAGCCTATTGAGTCCACTGGTACCACTCACACAGACCCTACGCCTTGACCTCTTTTTCCACAGATGAAATCCTGCAAATAGTGAGGTCCGGCCACCCGACAACCTGCCAATTTGACTCCAACCCCACTGGAGACCTTCTCCCATTCCTCACCTCCCTCATCAACTCATCCCTGACCACTGGCTGCGTCCCCTCTGACTTCATAATGGCCAGAGTCACTTTCCTCCTCAAGAAACCAACACTCAACTCCTCTGATGTGAAAAATTACAGACCAGAATTATTTCTTTCTTTCCTTTCCAAAACACTTGAGCGTGCTGTCTCTGACCAACTCTCTCGCTATCTCTCTCAGAACTATCTTCTTGACCCTAACCAGTCAGGCTTCAAGACGAGTCACTCAACCGAGACTGCTCTTCTCTGTGTCACGGAGGCTCTCCACACTGCCAAAGCTGACTCTCTCTCTGTTCTTATCCTCCTAGATCTATCTGCTGCCTACGATACTGTGAATCATCAGCTCCTCCTCTCCACCCTCTCAGGGCTGGGTGTCTCAGGCTCTGCACACTTTTGGATTGAATCCTACCTGGCAGGCCGCTCCTACCAGGTGAGGTGGAGAGGATCTGTGTCTGCATCACATACTCTCACTACTAGTGTCCCCCAGGGCTTGGTGCTAGTCCCTCTCCTCTTCTCTCTATACACCAAGTCATTTGGCTTCGTCATATCCTCACATGGTCTCTCCTATCATTGCTATGTGGATGAAACTCAACTACTTTTCTCCTTCCCCCCTTCTGACACCCAGGTGGTGATGGGCATCTCTGCGTACCTGGCAAACATCTCAGCTCGGATGTCAGCCCATCACCTCAAGCTCAACCTCAACAAGATGGAGCTGCTCTTCCTTCCGGGGAAGGCCTGCCCACTCCAAGATATCTTCATCGCTGTTGACAACTCCACGGTGTCCCCCTCCCAGAGTGCAAAGAACCTTGGTGTGACCCTGGACAACACCCTGTCGTTCTCTGCAAACATCAAAGCAGTAACTCGCTCCTGGAGTTAAAGTACGATGCTATCTCACACAGGAAGTGGCACAGGTCCTAATCCAGGCGCTTGTAATCTCCCGTCCAGACTATGGCAACTCGTTGTTGGCTGGGCTCCCCCATTGTGCCATCAAACCCCTGCAAACCCCAGAACGCTGCAGCCCGCCTGGTGTTCAACCTTCCCAAGTTCTCCCATGTAACCCCACTCCTCTCCACACACTCCACTGGCTTCCAGTCGAAGCTCGCACCCACTACAAGACCACGGTACTTGCCTACGGAGCAGCAAGAGGAACTGCCCCTCCCTACCTTTAGGCTATGCTCAAACCCTACTCCCCAAACCGAGCATTCCGTTTTGCCACCTCTGGTCTCTTTTCTGTCCTGGCACCCCAATGGGTTTGACCTTGCTGATGGCTACTTTACTGAGGAAAAATGTACTTACTATGACTGTGTTATGTGGTTGTACCACCTAGCTATCTCAAGATGAATGCACTAACTGTAAATTGCTCTGGATTAGTGCGTCTGCTAAATTACAAACAACAAAAATGCTACAGAGGCATACTAAGACAAAATAAACGTGATACAGTGTGTAAATGGTAACACATTAGTGCAGGAAATTAAGAAATTGATTAAAAAGTGAATGCTAGAATTATACAATTATCTATTATAAAATTACAAAAATAGGAAGTGTTTGATGAATTTTGTAAACCATATGTTGATCACCTTGGGGAATTTGTTCTTTAGTGGGCGATTTTAATTTTTTTTGTGTGTTGTTTAGTGGGGTGCTGTGAAAAAAATACATATATGATGCGTAGTTGATTATAGGTATTGGCGCAGGGTCAGAGGGCTGGCAATGGATGGATAGAGAATAGAGAGAGAGATAGAGGAGTTAGAAGATTGAACCCTCTGGCCTACTTTAGGGAATGAGTAGGAAAACAAATAAAAAACAGACTAGTTATTTCATTTGTCTTTTTCCCTAATCTGTCAGTTTTTCTCTACCATCTCATCCAGTATTGATGTGCTCAATCTGTCACTGTGATTGTCTGACGTCAGAATAATTTGGCTAAATTGTGCCGTAATGCTTCTCGTGAATGTAATTTAATTATGGGGCAACCAGAACCAGATTAACCCTTATGAAACACGTGTGTGTGTGTATATGTGTGTGTGCGTGTGTGTGTATATGTGTGTGTGTACAGTATCTGCCTGCAGGCTCCTTAATCCATGGAATTTACGTCAAATAAATCTAGAGGGGCAAAAATCCAATCTGTTCAAATGTTACCTGCGGTCCAACTGTGTGTCATCAACCCTAGGACAGAGACAACCAGCCCAAGAAACACACACATATTGCAAAATCACATACACATAAATATATCCCCCGGACACACACTCATACAGAACCACACGCACACTATTCCATCTCTCCCCTGTCACTCAGTGTCTCCCCAGTGAATGGTGGGAGGCAGGCAGGTAGATTAAATATGTATTGGGAGGCAGTGATAGCAGACCAGAAGCCATTAGCTGGCATAAATGTATAATTTTCCCTCCTGCATATTTCACTGGCCTAAATGCTCCCACCACAAACAGGCCCACATTTACAATGCCAAATACATCTTAATTAAAATGAGAGTCAGCCCTCATTTAGGGCTGACTCTCTGGATTGAGATGGAATGAATTCATAAATAAACAGTTAAACAAGGCAGTCAAACAGGGAACCTTGGTATTGTGTTCTTATGCAGGGTGACAGGCATAGAGAGAGTCAAAGGTCAGCTGATGGTATGACGAATGACCAGGGCTTGGTAATATATACATGGACTTTGTGTATCTATCCAGCTAACAAACGCAGAGGTCAATCTCTCTCTCTATCTCTCTCCTGTCACGCTATCTGCCCCACTATCCCTGTCATCCTCTCTCTCTCTCAACAATTTTCTTTAATCTCTCCCCCTACTCTCTACATTGCCCTTACCCTCACTCCCTCCCTCCCTCCCTATCTCCCTCCCTCCCCCCGCCCTCTCCCTCTCTCCCCCCCCTCTCTCCCTCCACCCTTTCCTCTCTCCCCTCCATTCCCTCTCTCCTCTCTCCCTATATTAATGCAGTGTGTGGTGGTTGGTGACTTTGGGTACAGTGACAGTTGGCCATCGGCCGCAGGGTGCCCGGGGCCCCGGGGGAATTAATCAACGCCACAATAATCAATATGGGAGGAGTGTCCAGGCCGAGCCGTGTCGCGCCATGTCAAGCTCCCCGCTACTCTACCCGCTCCTCTCACCCCGTCACCCACTATACCAGGCAGCTACGGGCCACGGCTGACTGATGACTCACCCACGGCAACGTCGAGCAAAAACAACATCGATAATCATCAACGGCAAACCGGCTACGGAACACACACACACACACACACCACAAAACAAACACACAAACACACACACACACACCCCAGTTACAACATCATCCGTCACCCGGAGACAAAGATGGGCCAGGGAGTGAGAAGCAGGGAGGAGAGAGGATGGGGGTGTTAGGTGTTACAGGGATGAAGGGGAGGGGGGTAGATGTCTAACTGCCAACAAGCCTCTTCTGGTGCTGCTGGGCTCTCTCTCTCCATCTGCTTTCTCTCTCTCTCTCTTTCTGATCTGTCTCTCTCTCTTTCTCTCTAACATATTCATTCAGATATCAGTTTAAAAACAAACAGCAGAGCGGGGAGCCATGACAACAATAGCAATCTGTCAGTTGTGTCTGGCGTTGTGGCGACAGCGCGGACCACTTATCAGGAGCCAATTAGAGAACAGTAGCACCCAGAGTCTTCCATCAATCTGACTGGGTGGGGGGCACTTAGGGAGTCGATTGGCCACTTATCACACCACTACAGGCCAGTAAGGCCTTCATAATAGATTCTGAGTGGAGGGAATGAGAGGGAGTGAAGTGGGGTTGTAGTGTGTTTAAATGGTTATGTAGGATAGTCTCATAATAGTCAAGGTTGTATGACCTTGCATCTGATATTGGGCAGACCCTTCTCTATCTACCCAAATAGGCCGAGTTTTAACCTCTTTCTAGATGAGGTGTGCAATTGGTTGGCTGCTCCTATGGTAGTCAACATAGAGGTCAGTCATTGGTCAGTTGTCTAGCATGGTTTGTCTTACCCTGTTTTTCGAAGAGTTTGCTGCTGACGATCTCGGTCATGGAGGACACCTTCTGTTTCTGCAGCTTGTCAGGAGGGATACAGGTGTAAAATTCATACAGCAGCTGACTGGAGAGAGGAAAGGAGGCACGGAGAGAGGACGAGGGAGAGGGAGGGGGTGTGGAGAGAGGAAAGGAGGCACGGAGAGAGGAAGAGGGAGAGGGAGGGGGTGTGGAGAGAGGAAAGGAGGCACGGAGAGAGGAAGAGGGAGGGGGTGTGGAGAGAGGAAAGGAGGCACGGAGAGAGGACGAGGGAGAGGGTGTGGAGAAAGGAAAGGAGGCACGGAGAGAGGAAGAGGGAGAGGGTGTGGAGAGAGGAAAGGAGGCATGGAGAGAGGACGAGGGAGAGGGTGTGGAGAAAGGAAAGGAGGCACGGAGAGAGGAAGAGGGAGAGGGTGTGGAGAGAGGAAAGGAGGCATGGAGAGAGGGAGAGGGAGAGGGAGGGGGTGTGGAGAGAGGAAAGGAGGCACGGAGAGAGGAAGAGGGAGAGGGAGGGGGTGTGGAGAGAGGAAAGGAGAAACGGAGAGAGGACGAGGGAGAGGGAGGGGGTGTGGAGAGAGGAAAGGAGGCACGGAGAGAGGAAGAGGGAGAGGGAGGGGGTGTGGAGAGAGGAAAGGAGGCACGGAGAGAGGACGAGGGAGAGGGAGGGGGTGTGGAGAGAGGAAAGGAGGCACGGAGAGAGGACGAGGGAGAGGGAGGGGGTGTGGAGAGAGGAAAGGAGGCATGGAGAGAGGAAGAGGGAGAGGGAGGGGGTGTGGAGAGAGGAAAGGAGGCACGGAGAGACGACGAGGGAGAGGAAGGGGGTGTGGAGAGAGGGAGAGGGAGGGGGTGTGGAGAGGAAAGGAGGCATGGAGAGAGGGAGAGGGAGAGGGAGGGGGTGTGGAGAGAGGAAAGGAGGCATGGAGAGAGGAAGAGGGAGAGGGAGAGGGAGGGGGTGTGGAGAGAGGAAAGGAGGCACGGAGAGAGGGAGAGGGAGGGGGTGTGGAGAGGGTAAAGGGAGAGGGAGGGGGTGTGGAGAGAGGGTAAAGGGAGAGGGAGGGGGTGTGGAGAGAGGGTAAAGGGAGAGGGTGTGGAGAGAGGGTAAAGGGAGAGGGAAAGGGAGAAAGAGAGACAGTGAAAGAAAAATGAAAGGAAAGGGTGAGAGAGGACGGGGAAGTGGAGGATTAGATAAATTGTTCAGCAAGGCTAGACGAGCAATATTGCAAAGTCTCTAGCTACAGTTTTAATTAAACACTCTCATTTCAATTGTAAACACGTAGCATATGGGTTAATTCCATGTAGAGTGATAGTCTTTGCTCGTTTTTCCGCCGCGTTTGTTTAAATCTTTTATCGAATCAGATATTTGAAGCAGTTGAATTACACATGTAATTCAGAACTAGACATTAACTGCCATTCTGACTTGAGCAGGCTCGGGAGAGAAGCGATACAGATACACAGCAGAGAAACTACAGATGTGTCCTAAATGGTATCTATCCCCACTGGCGTTCCCGGCTAACTCCCGCAGAGGGTTACAGTCAAATCCTTTTGTCAGTAATCCTCCAAGATGTCATTCATAAACCTTTTTCATTTCCATATGTTCTAGGAAACTAAGTGTTTTTTTCTTCTTCTTGGGCATCAGGAATGTAACTGAAAAAGTGCCTCAGGTCTTGAAAAAAATAACAAATTTGATTGAAATAAGGGGATATCGGTGAACACATGTTGTGGTCAAGGCTACGATGGCGCCAGTGCAATGAGTGGAGTTTACTCGGGTTACAGAAGCACCTATCAGTCTGAGTGCCCAATCTTTTATCGAATCAGATATTTGAAGCAGTTGAATTTACACATGTAATTCAGAACCAGACATTACCTGCCATTCTGACCTGAGCAGGCTCGGGAGAGAAGAGAGTTTATGAGCTATGAGTTTTAGTTTAGTGGTGTAAAGTACTTAAGTAAACATACTTGAATGTACTACTTAAGTCATTTTTTGGGGTATCTATACTTTACTTTATTATTGATATTGTTGACTACTTTTACTTCACTACATTCCTAAAGAAAATAATGTACTTTTTACTCCATACATTTTCCCTGACACCCAAAAGTACTCATTACATTTTGAATGCTTAGCAGGACAGGAAAATGGTCCAATTCACGCACTTATCAAGAGAAAATCCCTGGTCATCCCTACTGCCTCTGATCTGGCACTCACTAAACACAAATTATTCATTTGTTGTCACGTTCGTTCTCCTCCTCGTCTGAGGAGGTGCATGGATCGGACCAATACGCAGAGTGATATGAATACATCTTCTTTTATTAGAGACGAAGACGAAACGAACAATATACAAAAAACCACGAACGTGAAGCTACAAACGAAAGTGCACACACAGCTACTAACGTTAGACATAGACAATTACCCACAATCACCTAAAGCCTATGGCTGCCTTAAATATGGCTCCCAATCAGAGACAACAATAAACAGCTGTCTCTGATTGAGAACCAAACCAGGCAACCATAGACTTTCCTAAACCTCTCTACTTAACACAACCCCATACACTATACAAAACCCCCTAAACAATACACACACCCTAAACTAGACAAAACACACAAACATCCCATGTCCACACCCTGACCTAACTAAACTAATAAAGAAAATCAATATAACAGAGGCCAGGGTGTGACATTTGTAAATGATGTCTGAATGTTGGAGTGTGCCCCTAGCTATCCATACATTTTAAAAATAAGAAAATGGTGCCATCTGGTTTGCTTAATATTTAACCTTTATTTAAATAGGCAAGTCAGTTAAGAACAAATTCTTATGTTCAATGACGGCCTAGGAACAGTGGAACTGCCTTCTTCAGGGGCAGAACAACAGATTTTTACCTTGTCAGCTCGGGGATTCAAACTTGCAACCTTTCGGTTGCTAGCCCAACGCTCTAACCACTAGTCTACCCTGTCGCCCCGATATATAAGGAATGTGAAACGATTTATACTTTTACTTTAGATACTTAAGTATATTTTAGAGACTACACTTACTTTTGATACTTAAACATATTTAAAACCAAATACATTTAGACTTACACTCAAGTAGTATTTTACTGGGTGGCTTTCACTTGTGCTTGAGTCATTCTCTATTAAGGTATCTTTACTTTTGGGTACTTTTTCCACCACTGACTGAGTGTACAAAACATTAAGAACCCCCCCCCCCCCCCCCTAGCTAGGCCTTGTGAAAACAGATGAGCCAAACTAGCGAACTAGCGACGGACACTAATGACGAGACAAGGTGCTGTCACCCTCAGCCCGGAATCCAATCAAATAAGAATTAAATGAGCCAGCTACAAAGCCTCGGCAGCTTCTTAGGGAGATTGAGCATGGGGGCATCCATTCTGCAGATAGGTGTATTAATGTGGTTGACACAGTACTTTCATTAGCTCGATGAACAACAAATCAAATGATAATGCCAACCACTTTTCTTTTTTTCCAGACAGTAGAGAGAGCTGATCCGTGGTGCATCCGCGTGCTAATTAGGCTCTCTAATTTCAATCGTATTACAAATTGAAAAATCATGCTATTGTATTATATAAGGCTGTCTGTCCTACAGAGGCCCGCGTCCCAACCCTCCTAGGCGCGGACCTCCTGGGCGTTAGTGTTCATTTATTAAACCAAAGTTATGGCTCTCCCGTAAGGACCCAGAGCACTGCAATAAAGCGTTGAAATATCAACATGGGCAACCTCATAACAGTTGAAAATATCACCATTCAAATCTTTAGGGCATTTCTTCCTACAGTCACTGTTAAGATTATTTCTTCACCCGTGTTATTGTTTGGGGGTCGTTGAGTCTACAGTACATCACCTTGACTGTTGGTGCGTATGTGTTTGGTCTGCTCTAGCCACTATCATTCTGGTGCAGGTGGCCAGGTGGCCAGGTGTTTTAGGTAACACCTCCATGACATCGTGTTGACACACAACCACTCCAGAGATACAACGGACCAGACAGGTTTGGACTGTCTGAACAGAGTTCCACACACCCAGAAAAAACACTCACCCACACACACACACACACACACACACACACACACTCACCTCAGAGTCTCAGACACAGGTCACGGGAAGGTCGGGCCTGAAATAAAGACGTTGTGGTTTGCTGGAACCAAACGTCTGTCTGCCATAAGGAGACTCTAGACCCATTTGATTATAAAGCTAAAAGGTCTGGGGATGTGGTAGAATCACATCTATGTTCATTATGGGTACTGTAAAGGCAAGGCTGTCTGTCTTTGAGGGGTTCATGAAAGGTTAATGGAAGATGTGACGAGTCACTGTGAGTTAAAGAGAGCTGGGGAATAAGGTTGTGACCTTGGTAGAGGGCTGGGAGACAGAGACAGTGTTTTAGACTGTTTTGTTTTGTTGGGTTTTTGTGGAGACAACGTTATGAGACAGTTATCAGCCAGAGGGACAGGGGGTCAGAGGGGAAGTTAGGGGACGTTAGGTACAGGTGACTGAGGTGAGAGACACGTCACTTCACGTTGCACCCTGGGAAGCCTCTGAGCGATGTTGACAGCGGTTCTATTCCTGTGGAGGCGGTGGAGGATAGCACTCACCTCAGGAGTTTGGCGTCAAACACTGTCTCCACATCCTGCAAGACTGTGGGTAGGTACTTCAGAGCAGCCACCTGGAGAGAGAGACAGAGAGAGACAGACAAAGAGAGAGAGGCAGAGAGAGCGAGACATGCACATGGATGGGAAAGAATCATAAAACCTGAAATCAGGACAAATGAGGTCATATCAATAAATGAGCAAGATTTTTTTTTAAAGATGCAGAGACAGATAAATGTACTGTAGAGCATTAGGAGAGGAGAGATGAGGAGGAGAGAGGTAGAGAAGTTGGAGTGTTTACCTGCAGTAAGACTGTTGTGTTGTGGTCACTCCTCATTAGTTTGTTGATGGACTCAAAGAGTCTCCGAAGAGACTCCTCAAACTCTTTCTGCTCCTTCCCTTCATACAGCCTGGAGAGAGGGAGGCAGAGGGGTATGAAAAGGGGAGGAAAGAGGAAGAGAGGGGGCACAGTTAATGTCTCCAACAGGTGAAGGTGTTGTCTCCAACAATGTCTCCAACAAGTGAAGGTGTACCCAAACGTGCTTTAGCCTTACTACGTAAGCCTGCTTTGTTAGTCCCTAAAATGTACCCAGATTTATACAGACACGAGTGCTCCTTTTTCTTTCTTTTCTGGGGTAACAAATACTTTTAAAGGACTTAAGTAGTTCTAGTTGCCTGTTGTTGGGGGAAACGGCGGGAGTAAGGAGGCTAGGTCACATGGAGGCTACGTCAAACTAGACAGAGGAGACTTTACAGTACACAACCTCTACCAGATACTGATGGTAGAATACCATCTCTGAATACAAAGCTATGCCAAGTGTTTCATTTTGTATCTTGTTTCACCTTGTATCCCCAACAAAACATCACAATCCCTAAAGTTGTCTACTCCTCCCTTTCTATTCTTTGTTAAACTGCTGTATCTATCCCTACCGTTGTAACTAATGTCTTCTCATTACTCTCCTTTCGTCTCGCTCCTCCTCCCCTGCTCTCCATCCCTCTTCCTTCCTACATCTTCTCCTGTCTCACTGTAATTCTGTGCTAAATGTTAATTACAGCACGGGTCGTGGGTGCTGGAGGGGGATTACAGCAGCGATCATCAACTATATTCAGCCACGGGACAATTTTTTTCTTGAGCGGAAGGTCAGGGGGCCGGAACATAATTACAACTAATTTGTACACTGCAAATTGACCGCATGAAGCCCAAACAGATCAAATATTTTGACTAAAACATAACCATTTCAAACCTTGCTTACATTTCTGTATGATATACAGTACCTTCAGAAAGTATTCACACCTCTTGAGATTTTAGAGATTTTATTGTGTTACAGCCTGAATTGAAAATTAAATAGGGATTTTTTGTCACTGGCCTACACACAGTACCTCATACTTTCAAAGTGTAATTATGTTTTTAGAAATGTTTACAAATTATTTTTATTTAACCTTTATTTAACTAGCCAAGTCAGTTAACAACAAATTCTTATTTACAAGCCGGCCTACCCAGGACGACGCTGGGCCAATTGTGCGCTGTCTTATGGGACTCCCAATCACGGCCGGTTGTGATACAGCCTGGAATCGAAGTAGATTCCTGTAGTGATGCCTCTAGTACTGAGATGCAGTGCCTAAGACCGCTGCGCCACTCAAGAGCCCAAAATAATTACATATGAAAAGCTGAAATGCCGTGAGTCAATAAGTATTCAACCCCTTTGTTATGACAAGCCTAAATAAGTTCAGGAGCAAACATTTGCTTAGCAAGTCACATGATAAGTTGCATGGACTCACTCTGTGGGCAATAATAGAGTTGATGTCTGCACCCTCAGCGGAAATCTAATTAGCATGATAGAAAAATCCCCATCAAAATCTGTCTGTTTAAACTCAAACAATCTGTTTTGCATGAACTGCGTCTCAATCCAACACATCTGCCAATGGCGGCCTTCCGCATCTGCGGTGGAAGGTGGACCGAGCTACAGCGGTGTTTGCCAGACCCTGAGACATCCCGAAAACGTCTGAATCGTCCAAACAGCTTGGGCTACACACCAATATGGAAAGGTGAGACTCTGACGAACACATACAGTTAAAGTTTAGACACACCTACTCATTCTAGGGTTTTTCTTTATTTTTACTATTTTCTACACTGTAGAAAAAAAGCAAAGGCATCAAAACGATGAAATAACACATATGTAATCATGTAGTAACGACAGTCCGTCATTACTTTAAGACAATCCAGATCATTTCAAGAATTTTGAAAGTTTCTTCAAGTGCAGTCGTAAAAACCATCAAGCGCTATGATGAAACTGGCTCTAATGAGGACCGCCACAGGAAAGGAAGATCCAGAGTTACCTAGGATAAATTCATTAGAGTTACCAGCCTCAGAAATCGGTAATTAACTGCACCCCAGATTGCAGCCCAAATAAATGCTTCACAGAGCTCAAGTAACAGACACATCTCAACATCAACTGTTCAGATGAGACTGTGTGAATCAGGCGTTCATGGTCGAATTGCTGCAAAGAAGCCACTACTAAAGGACACCAATAATAAGAAGAGACTTGCTTGGGCCAAGAAACCTGAGCAATGTGCATTAGACCGGTGGAGTCCAAATTTTAGATTTTTGGTTCCAACCGCGTGACTTTGTGAGAAGCAGAGTAGGTGAACGGATGATCTCTGCATGGGTGATTCCCACCGTGAAGCATGGAGGAGGTGTGATGGTGTGGGGGTGCTTTGCTGGTGACACTGTCTGTGATTTATTTAGAATTCAAGGCGTTACTTAACCAGCATGGCTAACACAGCATTCTGCAGCAATAAGCCTCATCTGGTTAGCGCTTCGTGGGATTATCATTTGTTTTTCAGCAGGACAATGACCCAAAACACACCTACAGGCTGTGTAAGGGCTATTTGACCAAAAAGGAGAGTGATGGAGTGCTGCATCAGATGGCCTGGCCTCCACAATCACTGAAACTCAACCCAATTGAGATGGTTTGGGATGAGTTGGACCGCAGAGTAAAGGAAAAGCAGCCAACAAGTGCTCAGCATATGTGGGAACTCCTTCAAGACTGTTGGAAAAGCATTCCAGGTGACTACCTCATGAAGCTGGTTGAGAGAATGCCAAGAGTGTGCAAAGCTGTCATCAAGGCAAAGGGTGGCTTCGTTGAAGAATCTAAAATATAAAATACATTTTGATTTGTTTAACACTTTTTTGGTTACTACATGATTCCATATGTGTTATTTCATAGTGTTTGTCTTCACTATTATTCTGCAATGTAGCAAATAGTAAAAATAAAGAAAAACCCTTGAATGAGTAGGTGTGTCCAAACCTTTGACTGGTACTGTACATGTCGGTTGTTTTGCTCTAGGATGCCCACAAGCCTCAAAGGACTCAGCTAAAGGTAGCCCAGTACCAGTTTAGAAAATGTATGGATGTATACACTGAATGCACAAAACATTAGGAACAACTTCTTAATATTGAGTTGCACCCCTTTTTCCCCTCAAACAACCTCAATTTGTCAGGGCGGGGACTCTGACACAACAAGGTGTCAAAAGCATTCCACAGGGATGCTGGTCAATGTTGACTCCAAAAGTATAGATAATTTCGCATTCCTCATATTAAGCAAACCAGACGGCACAATTTTCTTATGTTATTATTTTACGGATAGCCAGGGACACATTTCAACACTCAGACATAATTTACAAAGGAAGCATTTATGTTTAATGAGTCTGCCAGATCAGAGGCAGTAGGGATGACCAGGGATGTTCTCTTGATAAGTGTGTAAATTGGAAAATGTTTCTGTTCTGCTAAGCACTCAAAATGTAGCGAGTACTTTTGAGTGTCAGGGAAAATGTATGGAGTAAAAAGTATAGAATTTTCTTTAGGAAAGTAGTGGAGTAAAAGTAAAGTACAGATAGCCCCCAAAAAACGACTTAATACTTCAAAGTATTTTTACTTAAGTACTTTACACCACTGGTTGTGGAGCATTCTTGATACACACAGGAAACTGTTGAGCATGAAAAACCCACTTACAAATGTTGTCTTGCCCATTCACCATCTAAATGGCACACATACACAATCCATGTCTTCTTCTTCGTGTTCTTTGGGTTTGGGTTGGCGGATCGCATCCAACTTAAAGGTGCATACACCGCCACCTATTGTACTAAAGTGTGAGGCCAGACCCGGCCTACCTACATTAAATGATCTTCATTATTCCTGTTCCTTAAAGAAAAGAATAACACCACCAACTAACTCTACACCTACATACCACTATTTCATGAAAATATAAATCACCACCCAATTAACTCTTAAAAATCAGTAAAATGCAGTAAAATCTCATACACCCAGGTACATTTATGCTGGCGCCACCTACACTCATTAAAAATCCACTACCCCATTCCACTACTTTGACCCTATTTAAAAAAAAAAAATATTTAACCTTTATTTAACTAGGAAAGTCAGTTAAGAACAAACTCTTATTTACAATGAGGGCCTACACTGGCCAAACCCAGATGACGTTGGGCCAATTGTGCGCCGCCCTATGGGACTCCCAATCACGGCCGGTTGTGATACAGCCTGGATTCAAACCAGGGTGTCTGTAGTGATGCCTCTAGCGCTGAGATGCAGTGCCTTAGACCGCTGTGCCACTCGGGAGACCTATCTGCTCCTGCCCATGCCAACAGCCTGGGAGGACGGGACACCACCCCCTCAACACACCCTGTAACTCATCAAATCATTTTGACTCATCAAGTCAAATCTCGTATACCCAACTATTTCTCTGCAGCTGCCACCACAACATCTATTTTCTGTGATATACTTTCCATTTCTATGGTACAGTTGATAAGCATAGCTATGAACGTTAAGAAGACAACCTTACTGAAGCATAACTCACTCGTTACCATATCCCTCTGTACTGGCAAAAAATCTATTACTTACTGGGATCACAATCCATGTCTCAATTGTCTCAAGGCTTAAAATGACTTATTTTACCTGTCTCCTCCCCTTCATTTACACTGACTGAAGTGAATTTAACAGGTGACATCAATAATGGACCATAGCTTTCACCTGGATTCACCTGGTCAGTCTATGTCACAGAAAGAGCAGGTGTTCCTAAAGTTTCTTTACACTCAGTCTGTATGGAGGTATACTGAACAAAAATGTAAAAGCAACATGAAAAGTGTTGGTCCCATTTATCATTAGCTGAAGTAAAAGATCGCAGAAATGTTCCATATGCACAAGAAGCTTGTTCTCTCAAATGTTGTGCACAAATTTGTTCACATCCATCCCTGTTAGTGAGCATTTCTCCTATGCCAAGACAATCCATCCACCTGACAGGTGTGGCATATCAAGAAGCTGATTAAACAGCATGATCATTACACAGGTTCACCTTGTGCTGAGGAAAATAAAAAGGCAAGATGTGCAGTTTTGTCACACAACACAATGCCACAGATGTCTCAAGTTTTGAGAGAGCGTGCAATCGGCATGCTGACTGCAGGAATGTCCACCAGAGCTGTTGCCAGAGAATTGAATGTTAATTTCTCTACCATAAGCCGCCACCAACGTTGTATTAGTCCAACCGGCCTCACTACCGCAGACCACGTATAACCACGCCAGCCCAGGACATCCACATCCGGTATCTTTACCTGCGGGATAGTCTGAGACCAGCCACTCAGACAGCTGATGAAACTGTGGGTTTGCACAATCAGAGTGTCTGCACAAACTGTCAGAAACCGTCTCAGGGAAGCTCATCTGCGTGTTTGTTGTCATAACCAAGGTCTTAACCTGACCACAAATGCTCACTTTTGATGGCTACTGGCACGCTGGAGAAGTGTGCTCTTCACGGATGAATCCTATTTTCAACTGTATCGAGCAGATGGCAGACAGCGTGTATGGTAGCGGTGGGGTTATGGTATGGGCAGGCATAAGCTACGGACAACGAACACAATTGCATTTTATCGAAGGCAATTTATATGCACAGAGATACCGCGATGAGATCGCGAGGCCCATTGTCGTGCCATTCATCAGACGCCATCAACTCATGTTTCAGCACAATAATGCACGGCCCAATGTCACAAGGATATGTACACAATTCCTGAAAGCTGAAAAGTTGCCTACATACTCAACAGACATGTTACCCATTGAGCAAATTTGGGATACTCTGGATCGACGTGTACGACAGCGTGTTCCAGTTCCTGCCAATATCCAGTAACTTTGCACAGCCATTGAAGAGTAGGACAACATTCCAAAGGCAACAATCAACAGCCTAATCGACTCTATGCAAAGGAGATGTGTCGCGCTGCATGAGGCAAATGGTGGTCGCACAAGATACTGACTGGTTTTCTGATCCACGCTCCTACCTTTTTTTATGGTATCCATGACCAACAGATGCATATCTGTATTCCATATATTAGGCCCTAATTAATGTATTTCAATGGACTAACTTCGTTATACAGTGAATTCAGGAAGTATTCAGACCCCTTTGTCTTTTTCCACATTACAGCCTTATTCTAAAATGGATTTAAAAAATAATAATCTTCATCAATCTATACATAATAGCCCATAATGACAAAGCAAAAACAGGGTTTTAGACATTTTAGTAAATGCATTAAAAATAAAAAACTGAAATATCACATTTACATAAGTATTCAGACCCTTTACTCAGTACTTTGTTGAAGCACCTTTGGTAGCGATTACAGCCTCAAGTCTTCTTGGGTATGACGCTACAAGCTTGGCACACCTGTATTTGGGGAGTTTCTCCCGTTCTTCTCTGCAGATCCTCTCAAGCTTTATCAGGTTGGATGGGGAGCGTCGCTCCACAGCTATTTTCAGGTCTCTCCGGACATGTTCGATCGGGTTCAAGTCCGGGCTCTGGTTGGACCACTCAAGGACATTCAGTGACTTGTCCCGAAGCCACTCCTGCATTGTCTTGGCTGTGTGCTTAGGGTCGTTGGCCTGTTGGAAGGTGAACTTTTGCCCCAGTCTGAGGTCCTGAGAGCTCTGGAGCAGGTTTTCATCAAGGATCGCTTTGTACTTTTTCTGTTCATATTTCCCTCGATCCTGACTAGTCTCCGAGTCCCTGCCGCTGAAGAACAATCCTACAGAATAATGCTTCCACCACCATGCTTCACCGTAGGGATGGTGCCAGGTTTCCTCCAGTGGTGACACTTGGCATTCAGGCCAAAGAGTTCAATCTTGGTGTCATCAGACCAGAGAATCTTGTTTCTCATGGTCTGAGAGTCCTTTAGGTGCCTTTTGGCAAACTCGAAGCGGGCTGTCATGTGCCTTTTACTGAGGAGTGGCTTCTGTCTGGCCACTTTAACATAAAGGCCTGATTGGTAGAGTGCTGCAGAGATGGTTATCCTTCTGTCAAAGTGAACAACGGGTTCTTGGTCAGGCCCTTCTCCCCCAATTGTTCAGTTTGGCCGGACACTCAGCTCTAGGAAGAGTCTTGGTGCTACCAAATGAGAATGATGGAGGCCACTGTGTTCTTGGGGACCTCCAATGCCGCAGACATTTTTTGGTACCCTTCCCCAGATCAGTGCCTCGACACAATCCTGTCTCGGAACTCTACAGACAATTCCTTCGACCTCATGGCTTGGTTTTTTACTCTGACATGCAGTGTCAACTGTGGGACCTTATATAGACAGGTGTGTGCCTTTCCAAATAATGCCCAATCAATTGAATTTACCACAGGTGCACTCCAATCAAGTTGTAGAAACATGTCAAGGATGATCAATGGAAACAGGATGCACATGAGCTCAATTTCGAGTCTCATAGCAAAGGGTCTGAATATAAATAAAGGTATTTCTGTTTTTATTTTTAATAAATTGGCAAAAATTTATAAAAACATGTTTTCACTTTGTCATTATGAGGCATTGTGTTTAAAATTCAGACTGTAACACCAAAACATTTGGAATAAGTCAAGGGGTATGAAGACTTTCTGAAGGCACTGTATCTCTCTATTATGCACAGGAATACTTTAGAACAGATTTCCAAAATTAAAATCACTTTGAGACAATTCTCTTCTGTTTTTTTTTTTTTTTACTTGTGTGGTCAAATTAAATAACCCGAGGGCCGAATATGGCCCGCGGGCCACCAGATGGTGAACCCTGGATTAGACTGTGACACACAGGGTTATTACCACAGGACTCTGAGAGCACCGGGCGGCGTTGTGATTACTAAAGCATTGTCTTCCATAATCCCCCTGTGTGGCTGAGTGCACACACACACAGACACACACACACACACACACACACACACACACACACACACACACACACACACACACACACACACACACACACACACACACACACACACACACACACACACACACACACACACACACGCAAACGCAAACACACAAACAATGGACATACAGTGCCTTGCAAAAGTATTCATCCCCTTTGCCGTTTTCCCAATTTTGTTGCATTGCAACCTGTAATTTAATTAAAACTTCTTAGGGCTATGCCCCTTTTTTCTCCATTTCCCGCCTGAATGATGTGCCCAAAGTAAACTGCCTGTTGCTCAGGCCCTGAAGCCAGGATATGCATATAATTGGTAACAGTGGAAAGAAAACACTTTGAAGTTTGTAGAAATGTTAAAATAATGTAGGAGAATATAACACAATAGATATGGTAGGAGAAAATTCAAAGAAAAACCAACCTATTTTTTTTGGGAGAGAGAGACTATCCTCTTAGAATGGCAAGTAAAAGGTCATATTGACAATTAGCTCCATGGATGCAATTCCTATAGCTTCCACAGGGTGTCAGCAGTCTATGTTCAATGTTTCAGGCTTGTAACTTCAAAAAATGAAGAAGAAATATCAGTTTTAGTACAGGGACAGTCTTGGAAATTCGTGTTTGCGCGCGCCATGAAGACAAGGCGCACCTGCTAAAATCGGTTTCCTATTGAACATACTTCTTTCAGTAAGAAATATTATAGTTTGATTACATTTCAGGGTATCCGAGGAGTAAATAGAAACATTATTTTATCTAACAAATCGACACTACATGTTATAGCTGGGACCCTTTGGATGACAAACCAGAGTAAGATTTTCAAAAAGTAAGTCAATATTTAATCGCTATTTGTGAATGTATGAAACCTGGGCTGGTGGAAAAATATTTTGACGTGGGGCGCCGTCCTCAAACAATCGCATGGTATGTTTTCGCTGTAATAGCTACTGTAAACCGGACAGGGCAGTTAGATTAACAAGAATTTAAGCTTTCAACCGATATAAGACACTTATATGTACCTAAATGTTTAATATCCATCATTTTTATGATTATTTATTTGAATTGTGCGCCCTCCAGTTTCACCGGAAGTTGTCGCTAGTGGGACGACTATCCCAAACAGATTTTAAATAGATTTTTATTTGGATTTCATGTAATGGACATACACAAAATAGTCCAAATTGGTGAAGTGAAATGAAAAAAATTTTATATTAAAATTTAAAATTTAAATACGAAAAGTGGTGCGTGCATACATATTCACCCCCTTTGCTATAAGCCCCTAAATAAGATCTGGTTCAACTAATTACCTTCAGAATTCACATAATTAGTTAGATTGCACACAGGTGGACTTTATTTAAGTGTCACATGATCTGTCACAGGATCTCAGTATATATATGCCTGTTCTGAAAGGCCCCAGAGTCTGCAACACCACTAAGCAAGAGGCACCACCAAGCAAGCGGCCCCATGAAGACCAAGGAGCTCTCCAAACAGGTCAGGGACAAAGTTGTGGAGAAGTACAGATCAGGGTTGGGTTATAAAAAAATATCAGAAACTTTGAACATCCCACGGGGCACCATTAAATCCATTATTAAAAAATGGAAAGAATATGGCACCACAACAAACCTGCCAAGAGACAGCTGCCCACCGAAACTCACAGACAAGGAGGGCATTAATCAGAGAGGCAACAAAGAGACCAAAGATAACCCTGAAAGAGCTGCAAAACTCCACAGCGGAGATTGGAGTATCTGCTTTACGGAAGAGTGGCCAGAAAAAAATAAGCAAACATGTTTGGTGTTCGCCAAAGGGCATGTGGGAGACTCCCCAAACATATGGAAGAAGGTTCTCTGGCCAGATGAGACTAAAATGTAGCTTTTTGGCCATCAAGGAAAACGCTATGTCTGGCGCAAACCCAACACCTCTCATCAGACTGGGACAGAGGTTCACCTTCCAGCAGGACAATGACCCTAAGCATACTGCTAAAGCAACACTTGAGTGGTTTAAGGGGAAACATTTAAATGTCTTGGAATTGTCACGCCCTGACCGTAGAGAGCTTTTTATGTCTCTATTTTGGTTTGGTCAGGGAGTGATGTGGGTGGGCATTCTATGTTCCTTTTTCTATGATTTGTATTTCTGTGTGTTTGGCCGGGTGTGGTTCTCAATCAGAGGCAGCTGTCTATCGTTGTCTCTGATTGAGAACCATACTTAGGTTGCCTTTTCCCACCTGTATTTGTGGGTAGTTGTCTGTGTAGTTGCATGTCAGCACTCAGTTATTTATAGCGTCACGTTCGTTTTGTTTTGTTCGTTTGTTTAGTGTTTCATTCGTTAATTAAAAAATAATGTATTCACATCACGCTGCGCCTTGGTCTCCTCTCTTTGACGAACGTGACAGGAATGGCCTAGTCAAAGCCCATAACTCAATCCAATTGAGAATCTGTGGTATGACTTAAAGATTGCTGTACACCATCGGAACCCATCCAACTTGAAGGAGCTGGAGCAGTTATGCCTTGAAGAATGGGCAAAAAACCCAGTGGCTAGATGTGCCAAGCTTATAGACACATACCCCAAGAGAATTGCAGCTGTAATTGTTGGGGGAGGAGGGGTGAATAGTTCAGTTTTTTGTCTTATTTCTTGTTTGTTTCACAATTAAAAAATACCTTGCATCTTCAAAGCTGTAGGCATGTTGTGTAAATCAAATGATACAAACCCCCCCCAAAAATCTATTTTAATTCCAGGTTGTAAAGCAACAAACCAGGAAAAATGCCAAAGGGGGTGAATACTTTCGCAAGCCACTGTAGCTACGCACGCATGCACATACAAACACATACTATAAACAGTATATATTTGAGACTCCACCACAGAAAATCATGACAGACGGATACAGGGTACACACACTGCAATCCTGTGCTAACCCTATCCCAACGACACAACGTACATGTACGCAACAGATATCTCTGAACCCAGTGGCATGTTCCTGTCTGGATCTCTGCACCCTTTGATCCATGCAGGCTCCTGTAGAATAGTGGTAGAGTGGAGTGTACAGTAGAGTAGGCTTCATAATCCTGGGCCTAAAACCCAATGGACCCTATCAGAGAACAGCCTGGGACCAGGAGTTGACCCTAAACCTGCTCACCCTGATAGCTACTGTAACTCTACTGCTACCCATGCACCATTCACCACCATGACACAACAAAATGAATGCGCTACTCACACCAGATGGACAGGAGACGAGGAGAGATGGAGGGAGGGAGAGAGGGAGTAGAGGCCAGAGGGAGATGGATAGCTAAGAAAGAGGCGGTAAGATTAACAATGAGGGATAAATTAGAGGTGTGACTGAGGCCGGTGGAAAGTTAGAGAAGGGAAAGAAAGGTAAAAGCAAGGTTTAAAGAAAGAAGGGATAGGGCAGAGAGAGAGAGAGACATCTAATACATTCTCTACTTATAGAAATCTGAACTATCTGAACTAGGGACTTGAGAAACTTCAGATTCAAACTGATAAATCATTGATGAGTGTAGGATATGAACGGTACTACAGATTAAGCTACTGCAGGACAGTACTGCATGAGCTGCTCTTGAATACTGAGTATCTGTCTAGGCTACCCATATGAGAAGAGTTACGTAGACTTGAAATTCAGAAAGTTTCAACTTTCTTTGAAGTAGTTTGGCAGACCTGAGAGTGAAGAACTGGAGCAATCCATCGTTCTAGCGTCCCTCCAGGGAGAGCAGTGATGAATACATATGCATTGCATATGGTTTCTGAGACAATTTGACAGGCCAACAGATAACCACACACCACACACTTCCCGAAACAAGCAACACAGCCCAAGCCCTTAGAGCCTGTGTTCTGCGACTAGTCTGTCAGGATCAAATGATGTGATGTTATTAATTAATGTTGTTTATGATTATCACATGGAGCAGCCTTCAGAAGAGTTGACGTATCGTACGTCTCTGTGCGGCAGCGTCTCTCTATCGCAGCTGCTCGTTCGGCACTGGGTCCATTTTGTCATTAGCGTTCATTGAGAACGCCACTTCATCATCAACGCTTGTGAGCAACATTAGTGCTGCAATCAGCGTCTTTCAGATCAAGCTGTCTTTGGGAATTAGCGAGGTAATGTACAAGAGCGTAAACAAGAGTGTCCATGTGTGTATGTGTCTTGTGCCTTGTGTGTGTTGTGCGTGTGCGTGTGTGGACTGTGTGTATGCTTTTAAGAGTTAGATTACACTCACACACACACGTACACACACACACACACAAACACACACAAACACACACGCAGACTCACTGGGAGTAGAGCATGCGTGAGCGAACGATGAACTTGAAGATGTACTCCAGGGCTTTGAGGGTGCGGAGGTAGTTTTCACACTGCTCCCCTCGACTGGACACATCCAGATACCTCTTCAACACCGACATCAACTTCCTGAGAGGGGGGGGGGGGGGGGGGGTAAGAGGGAGAGAAAAAAAAGAGGAGACAAATCTTAATTTCAAAGTGTTAATTAAAATGTTCATAACACAAACACACCACAGCACACTGGGCCCAGAGGACGAGGCTTATGTCCCATAGTGTTCCCAAAAATGTGCATGGGCTTGTCGGCTAACTGGATTAAAAACAATCAAAGCCTCTTAAACAATAACAGTCCTTTTATAACGTTTTTTTCCCCAGAAGGATAAAGACTAAAAAAGTCCATAAGTGTAAAATAATCTGAGGATGACATTGGGTGGCCTGGTATTTAGACAACAGAGTTTTATATAACGGCATGGCAAGCACTGGTTAAGCTTCTGTTTTGACCCCTTAGGGAGACATATTGAACCAGCTGATGTAAATTATTACGAGGATGGCACTGTTCTCTACTCAAGTAGCAGCAGTTTGACTTTGACTTTTGAAAAAGCTCAAAACAGCTTTTAACGTCATTGACCAGAATCTGTACGGCCTGTTCTGAATCCCTCTAAAACAAAATAAATGGTATTTTCCAACGCTAAACACTCTGAAAACCCAGCCAGGTCACCTGTCATAAAGTCAGAATTCCGTGTCCATCCATGTCTGAGGACGTCGGGTGATGACGCGAAAACCGACCACTAGGGACAACAGTGAGCAGTGTTACCTTCAAGTAGGTTGTACTGACATGGTTTTCCAAACAAACTCTCACAGTCTCATGTCTGCCTCTGGTGCCAAGGGTTGCATGTTCGAATCCAGCAATAGAAAGTTGTTTTTGAGATGTTTGTTTTAAGCCTATCCCAAACCTTAACCCTTACAAATTCGGAGTTAATGCCTAAACCTAACCTTAAACACTTGAGGTTTGGAACCACTTCGAAATTTGACGATTGAGAAACATGACCGAATGTCTAATTCTGACGTGAGACTGTGAGAGCTTGTTGGTAAACCATGTCATTACTACCTTGGAAGGAAATTCCATAGAGCAAGTCAAAGACGTACAAATATCTGGGAGTTTGGGTGGGTGAGAAGCTGAGCTTCACTAATCATGTTGAGAGCCTGGTAAAGAAGGTCAAGTTAAGAATACGTTTATATTCCCGGCATAAGGCTTGTTTTTCCTCTGAGGCCAGAAAAGAGCTGGTATGGAGTACATTCCTGTCTGTCTTGGACTACAGTGATGTAATTTATATGCAGACCCCAAGCACTACCCTGAAGGCACTTGATTCCGTGTATCATGCAGCTCTTAGGTTTATTACCAACCAAAAGCATCTGACACTCCACTGTGATCTCTAAAGTGCTGTTGGCTGGTCTTCGTTGACTCTACGTAGGCTTAAACGTTGGTCTACTAAGATCTATTAGGCCATTTTGGGAAAACTGCAGATTTATCTCTGTTCTTCTTTGATAAGGTCTTAAAAAGAAATACCAGTCACGGTCTCACTCTTACTGACATTTAACGGTTCCTAAAATCAGATCATGGCAAAAAAGTGTTTTAGCTACTCTGCTCTGTGGTCTTGGAATTCTCTCCAGACCAGCTGGAAACACCAGGGTCTTGTTTAAAAGTTTGGTTGACTCACATGTTACTGAGGAATGCGATTGTCATTAGGACTTGACGCGGTTGTATATATGCTAGACGTTTTTCTATCTATGACGCTTGTATGTTTTTTGTAATTGAATTGTGTGTGTCTCTATGTCAAAACATACACTATAGATTTTTTGTATGGTGTGTCTCTGTCTGTAAGTTGTTACAGTGCGTCTGATATTTGTCTGAAACATTGTTCCCCCCTGCTGCAGTCTTGGTTGGACCAGGTCTCTCTCGAAAAAAAGATTTTATCTTAATGAGACCCACCTGGACAAATAAAGGTTAAATAAAAAGGAGGGAGAATCCTCTGTTTTAACACAGATTGGAGAGCGAGATGGGGGGGACGAGGGACGAGGGCGGGGAGAGAGAGATTGAGAGCATGGAGAGAAACAGAGAGGAGAGGGAGAGGTGGAGTGTGTGATTTTAAGAGCGACAGGGAGAGACGTCAAGAGGGAACGAGAGAGGGATAAAGTGAAAATGAGAGAGAGGGAGTACATATTGCTTTGGCAATGTGTACATTGTTACGTCGTGCCAATGAAGCAATTGAAATCGAATTGAGTAGCAGAGGCGAAGGTAAACCCGGGGGTTTTGGAGTTAAGACTCAGTGAGCCAAGTATAAGTATTCTGGCCAGCCTTGAGTAAAGTACCACAGTCTAGTAATCCACCTTATCCTGGCTTATCCGTCCATTGACTTCTACTGCAAACCTACAGGCACAGGTCCTATGAGCCGTTCTGGCTACTTACTTAATGACCTACAGGCACACAGCATTCACAATGACACACGATTAACGCACTACACCCAACATCAGCACAGCTACTTCAACGGTGACACTTTACCTGAACCCAGCACCCCCGTGAGGCCTACCATCATCTGTAACCATTGTGATAATGATGACATACTGTATATGCACTGTCACTCAACAGTGGAAAATCAATGTGTACGTCATCTCCTGTGGAAATGTCACTATGAGTGTGGCATGATGAGTCATTATCGATAGGCCTTGCTGCTTTACCGCCACAGTCTGACTATCAATGTGAAAGAGGAGTTCAGACACTCCTGAGGCTGCCTCTGAGAGACAGTGAGACTGGCGGACAGGAAGAGGAGGGGTTGGACACAGGAAGTAGTACTGACTTGTAGGCCAGCGTGGCGCTGAAGTGCTGTTTAATGTAGGCCTCCAACACCGTGTTAAAATGCTGGAACTTCCTGTCTGCTATCAGACCAATGATGTAGATCTGAGAGAGAGAGAGAGAGAGAGAGAGAGAGAGAGAGAGAGAGAGAGAGAGAGAGAGAGAGAGAGAGAGAGAGAGAGAGAGAGAGAGAGAGAGAGAGAGAGAGAGAGAGAGAGAGAGAGAGAGAGAGAGAGAGAGAGAGAGAGAGAGAGAGAGAGAGAGAGAGAGAGAGAGAGAGAGAGAGAGAGAGAGAGAGAGATTAATTGATTGATAAGGTGAGAGAGATGTGCCTCACTGGCAAAATGACACACAGACAAGCAGGAAGACATGTTTATTCAGAAGGAGAATGACAGAGCCATAAGGACAGACTGACAGACTGACAGACAGAGAAAAGAACAGGTACAAGAGTGACAGAGAATACCAGACAGAGACAAGAACACACACACACACACCCCACTCACCAGGGCATCGAACACTAGGATGTCATAGTCATCAGTCTGGGAGTGTTCCATCATGATGGTGAACAGAGCATCCAGAGTGTCCTGGAGAAACTGCACAGGGAGGGGAGACGAGTCCATAAGATGACACACACACACACACACACAAACAAACACACACATACACAAATAACACACACGAACGACACACACCTTGACAACCTGCTCTCCGTCGATGATCTTGAGTTTCTCCAGGTTTTCTTTGAGGAGCTCAGGACGAGTCCTCCATTTCAGTAGGCCCAGCAAACCCACTGAGCAGGAGAAAGAAGAAGAGAAAAACATCAATCTATCCATCCACCTACCTGTCATTGATTCACCATAACCCAGCCAGCACACCTGCAACAGTCATTGAATCAATCATTCGTTGTTCTGTGGGGCTCGAAGCCTAATAAACTAAGCACAGGAAGTTCAGTTAGCTGCAGTGGTGTAGTGCTGTTTTGTTTGGTGCCCGGAGCGCCCAAAATTTAAAAAATAATTTCTCAATCAAAGTTTGTACCGACAGAAGTAGCCTATTGTCATTTTAGAAAATGCATAAAATGCATCCTTCAAATGCAATGTCTGCCTACGCCCACACATATTGTCTCAATAAATGTTTCTCATTTTAAAACCCTCAAACACTAAATTGAGCATACCTCATTTCAAAATACGCCATCTGTCAATCGTGGATAATATTAGCCTACTTCTCGTTTTAGCGCTGAAACATCCCAACTGTATATGCATGCCAATAATTTGATCTCAGTTCCATGGGAATATGCATTTAGACCTATCCTGTTGCCTAGTCACTTACCCCAACCTACAGTATAGATCCATACAGTAGCTACCTTAATTACCTCGTACCCCTGCACATCGAGTCGATACTGGTACCTCATGTATATAGCCATGTTATTTTTACTCATTGTGTATTTATTCCTTGAGTTAAAATTGTTTCTATAATATTTAGAGTTTTCTCTCTGCATTGTTGGGAAGGGCCCATAAGTAACGTACGCTAACCCCATTCCGTACAAATGTGCCCAACCGCGACATTCAAACGAGGCTGCAAAAAAAACAATGGGACTGTAGAGACTGTTGACATCAAACTCTGGCGCGTGAACTACGTTTCTATTCAAGCGTTGATTGACATGGTAATGGTCCGATAGTATTGGAGAAAAGTTTAAAAAACGGACCTCCCCGACGCTGTACGTTACATCGTGACGTGTCATGGCGTAACGTACAGCACGCATAAAGCAACTAATTCTGTCTTACAGCCTCTCTCCACCAGGTGTAGCCCTTCTCTCACCGTTTAAAAACAAGAAAGGGACAGGGACAGGGTAAGGGGGGGATACCTAGTAATTTTTTGCGTCATCACTGCAAGCTATCAAGACTCTCAAAAGCCGCTGTTTACTTCTGAAGATCACTTTAGCACCGCCCTAAAAACCCGATTCAAATTCGACACAAACCTTCAAATAGGTATGTAATGACACATTATATAAACTCTTTATCGTGTTTTATTTACATTTTAGAGTAGGTTGATAAGTTGGACAGATCGAGTGAAAAAAGCCGTTTCCCCACACGACAACTCTCCTTCTCACTATCACGCAATAGGTTTAGCTTCCCCACCCGCCATTTAAAAAAATACCCAACGGAGCTCATTGCCTTCTTGAATCATGCAGAGATGGGCATCATGAAGGTCTCGTCATTGATTTTGTTGGAAAGGGGAGAAATTGTGCTTCACAATGGTATTGATATTACAGTTGACCTGGAAGGATTGTGTTTTTTGGTTACTAAAATAAAGTAAATCGTATGGACCAGCACGATGTACAAAAGTGAGTTAGTTCACGTTAAGCATTTCACTGTTAGTCTACACCTGTTTTTTACAAAGCAGGGCTGAACATGGGGCTCCGCTACCACCACCCTTCGTGCCTCAGCACTAGCAATCTCATTCTCTACTGTGCATCTGTTTGGTCAAGGTTGTCACACACCCACACACAGAGTTGACACACAAATAAACGCCACCATGAGCATCATCACTGGAACACTACGATCCACCCTGCTTCTCTGGCTCCCTGTCCTGGCAAACATCCCCCCTTCCACATATCCGGAGACTCGAAACTACCCACAAAACGATTGAAAAAGTCTGCAATGCCCCACACCTACCGCTCCGCGAGGACCTCCTCAACCCACCAAAGATACACCTCCCCGCAAGAAAAGCCAATTTGGAAAGGCTTCAACAAAAATGGACACAAGAATGGGAGTCACTCGACCTGACAAATAAGCACCCAATCAGTACCCCCTCACAACAGCCCCCTGGTTTCAACCTCCCCAGGAAGGAATGGTTCACCCTCAATAGGTTCAGGACTGGCCACGGCCCATGCCTCGCCAGCCTCCACTGATGGGGCATAAAAAGTAAGCCCCCTAAGTGCCTGTGGGGTGGAGCAAACCATCCACCCCATTCTTGAAGTCTTTCATATCCATAAACTCAGCGGAAGCAACCGCTTGGCCTAGGTACTTTGCATTCGCTAAGTAAATAATAGATCTCTAGTGTCTTTCAAAGAGAAGAAAGTTTAGCGACATTGCTAATATAGCTAGCTGCCAAAGTTGAACTAGCTAGCGATATTAGCGATTTGGTTAGCTTGGGCTAGTTTTAACATTTTGTGACATTTATAAGGTATGGTTAACTAAAACAAAGAATTGGCAGATGCTGGTATGACAATATTTTACAGCTTGTTTGTTAATCAAATGTGTTGTTTTTAATTAAAACTGCTCGCTAGGAGAACCTTTCAATGGCCTCCATGTATAAAACTTTTCCCCAGCATGACGCTGTGCGTGTGTGTGTGTCCTTGCGTGCCTGTGTTTGTGTTTAAAAAAATGGTATAAGCACTTGCATCTGGACTGGTGATTAATACTGCAGCACAGTGATCATTACAATGATGGACTGTCTTCCTCACCAACAGCTGTTACACCGCACCTGTATGGCAAGACCATGACTGTGTATGGGGGAAGTGTGTGTGTGTGTGTGTGTGTGTGTGTGTGTGTGTGTGTGTGTGTGTGTGTGTGTGTGTGTGTGTGTGTGTGTGTGTGCGTGTGTGTGTGTAGGACAAAACTATGACATCCCTCTCACATTGTTCTAATCTAGAACATACTCAGTCTGTTCTGAGTCATCCCCCCCACCCCACACACACACACACACACACACACACACACACACACACACACACACACACACACACACACACACACACACACCATTCTGGGTGAGTTTGGTGGAGCAGACGAGGGTTGAGATGGTGAAGCTGTCTCTGGAGCTGACAGACAGGCCTCCTACACTGCTGCGACTCAGTGTCCCCCCCTTTGGAACGTCACCCTGGTTTCGCGTCGAGGGCTGGGGCAGGTACGAGTTCACATCCTCCATCCTCTTACTGTCCCCCTAAGAGAGAGAGGGGGGGGGGAGGGGTGAGTAGAGGCCACAGTTTAGTTTGGAAGTGAGTGAATGAACAGTAATTAATCATCATTCAATTTGGCGCTTAATCAATAATTCCAGTTCATTTGGCAGTGAATCTACAATGACTTAGTTTAGCCTATTCAGTCAGTTGTGAATTTATAATCATTCAGTATCCTTGGTGATTTGGCTATGACTCTGACGTGATTCAATTCTCCAGTTCTTTCAGCTGTGAATCAATAATAATTCAGTTCCCTTGGCTATTTGACTGTGAATCTGTACTGGTTCATTTCTCCATATGAATGTGAGTGGTTTCCGTGGTTCTGTAGTTATGTGAATCAGAGTTGATTCAGTTCTGACCTTGAAGACAACCAGTTCATGAAGTCCGTCCTGCAGCACTGTTCCGTCCGCCTTCATCAGATGAACAAACGCCATGGCAAAGTTCTTCTCACTCTTATCCTTAGCTACAGAAAGAGAGACGACGGGGGGAGACAGACAGACCGAAGAGAATTCATTTAGTAGAGGAACGCAATGACTTTGCCCCCTGTCACATTGCTTTCATCCCTCCAGTCCAATCAGCTCAGTGGTTAAGAAAGTAAGGATGCAATGGGAGGATATGGGAGGCCAGAGTTGGGTGTACTCACACTCCTGAGAGGAGCGGTGTCTGAACATGAAGCGCAGGTGGCTCCTATGCATCTCCTCCAGAGGGATGGCCACCTACAGGACGGAGGACCACATTACATCTCCTGTTATTGCCCTGTGTTTTGCGCAATCATGTGACATGCCTGGATTTGAACCTTTATTTAAAACGTTTTCCTCAAACCTTCCAGTTTCTTTTTATTATCAGATGATCCAGCACTATCATCAGACAATTGCTTTCATTTTTGGTGTAATTATTCTTTCTGGATAAGGCTCAAAATACAGGATGAAATCTTGCAATGTCACATGAATGCACAAAACCAATGCCCTACAATACCACATATTAAACAGACTATGCATAGTGGTATACACAGAGGGCAACAGTTGATCAACATGCACAAGCATACAACAACTAGATAATCAAACACCCACACGCATACACACACACTGACCTTGAATGTCTCCATCCAGCGTGGTTGTTTGACCTGGTAGTAGATGACAGATCTGTACTCATTCAGCGGCCGATCCCCGGCTCCCAGACAGATAGAGTTCTACAGGACAGACAGAACGAGAGACGACAGAAAGTGAGAGATGACAGGAAGAGCGAGACGACAGAAAGAGAGAGACGACAGAAAGAGAGAGACGACAGAAAGAGAGAGACGACAGAAAGAGAGAGACGACAGAAAGAGAGAGACGACAGAAGGAGAGAGACGACAGAAAGAGAGAGACGACAGAAAGAGAGAGACGACAGAAAGAGAGAGATGACAGAAAGAGAGAGACGACAGAAAGAGAGAGACGACAGATAGACGACAGAACGAGAGAGACGACAGAAAGAGAGAGATGACAGAAAGAGAGAGATGACAGAAAGAGAGAGGACAGAAAGAGAGAGATGACAGAAAGAGAGGCGACAGAAAGAGAGGCGACAGAAAGAGAGAGATGACAGAAAGAGAGAGACGACAGAAAGAGAGAGACGACAGAAAGAGAGAGACGACAGAAAGAGAGAGACGACAGAAAGAGAGAGGCGACAGATAGACGACAGAACGAGAGAGACGACAGAAAGAGAGAGGCGACAGAAAGAGAGAGATGACAGAAAGAGAGAGGCGACAGAAAGAGAGAGGCGACAGAAAGAGAGGCGACAGAAAGAGAGAGACGACAGAAAGAGAGAGACGACAGAAAGAGAGAGACGACAGAAAGAGAGAGGCGACAGAAAGAGAGAGACAACAGGAAGAGAGAGACGACAGAAAGAGACAGACGACAGAAAGAGACAGACGACAGAAAGAGACAGACGACAGAAAGAGAGAGACGACAGAAAGAGAGAGACGACAGAAAGAGAGAGACGCCAGGAAGAGAGAGACGACAGAAAGAGAGAGACGACAGAAAGAGAGAGACGACAGAAAGAGAGAGACGACAGAAAGAGAGAGACGACAGAAAGAGAGAGACAACAGGAAGAGAGAGACGACAGAAAGAGACAGACAACAGAAAGCGAGATACGACAGAAAGAGAGAGATGACAGAAAGAGAGAGACGACAGAAAGAGAGAGACGCCAGAAAGAGAGACGCCAGAAAGAGAGAGACGACAGGAAGAGAGAGACAACAGGAAGAGAGAGACGACAAATAGAGAGAGATGACAGAAAGAGAGAGACGACAGGAGAGAGACGACAGAAAGAGAGATGACAGAAAGAGAGATGACAGAAAGAGAGATGACAATCAATTCAACCAACTCCCGTCCACCTAGATACATCCAACCCAACAACCCTAAACAGTAGATGACATATGAAATACAAAGTATGATACAGTGCTGAAACAGTATCCCTTCTTGGCTACTTCCAGATGGCCTTGGCTGTAATATTGTTATGTTCTATTTGTGTGACAGAGTTTTTATATTTGGTGTGACACACACACACACACACACACACCGTGTCCTCCCCAACTCACCGGCACGGCCTTGCCCTCCTCATCACACACCATCATGATGACCTCCATGTTCTTCTGGGTGGTCTTGTTGTACTTGTCAAAGTCCCCGGTCCACAGAGTCAAGTAGATGTCGTTCCGGATGTCCCCCGGCATGATGATCTCTGGGAATCCCAGTTTACGGGCCACCACCGTGCTGCGGTCCACCAGGTGGGGGTACTCCTTACGGATCTGGACGATGTCGCCGACCAGGGCCTTCATCGTCACCCACAGACCTGGAGGAAGGAAGGGGGTAAGCGTTGATAACAAAGTCATTGGAATAGTGTGAAGAGTCCATTCAGTAATAGTACTGTGATAACGACAGCCAGTAGAGACATCAGCCATGAAGTGGTCGTTTGGGCTACTCTGTGGGGTGTGTGCTACCTTGTCCTCCACTGTCTCCTCGCGATGCTGTCACCTTGTTCAGCAGGGAGTGGAGGAAGTCATTCTCTGCCACAACCCTGTAAACACACACACACACACACACAAACATTTCAACTACATACTCCCCCCCCCCCCCGAAAAAAATGGGGGGATTTTCTTTCTCCAAACTAACAACATTTCAACTACATTACAATGACTAAACGAGGTAGGGATGGAGGGAGAGAGGCAGACAGGGAGAAGGAGGCAGGACTCACGGAACGAACGGGATGAAATACTGCTTCTCCTCGTCACACTCTATCTTTCCTTTGATGATGTCACTGATGTCCATCACTGCGGAGAAGAAGAAAAGAATTGCCTTTTTTACATTTTCTGGGATCCACCTAGTAAAAAAATAGGCATGTACTGTACGTCAAGCCATGACCACTATCAGTGGACCCCAATTCAAAATCGTGTTAACACTGCCCACTACCCTATGCCATACACTAGTACCTACCTGCCACTCCAAAGGGCCTGCGGAGGCCCTGGGTACACTTCTTGGTGCTAGTCTCTTTCAGTTCCATACGACCCACTCTCACTATCTGACAGATCAGGTAGATCTTCTCTCTGTTCAAATCCTTATTACCCAGGTCCTGGAGGGGTATGAGGGAGGAGAAATTGAAATATCAATGGGGTCCCGAGGCAAAACCAGTTGAGAACCACTGACCTAAACGACACGACGGTGGCTACCTCAGTAACTTGGGATTCGGAAATCATTTCGGCATCAAACAGTGCTCCCTAGTGGTGACTTACTGTAAAGACAACCTTCAGGTTGTTCAGCATGTCAACGTCTTTAGGGAAACCTTTACTGGTCCAACGGATCAGGTAGTTCTCACTGGAGGGGGGGGGGGGGGGGGGGGGGGTATGGAAAGGGTTAACAGAACATGTCTTATAAACACATAATAAACCCTCAATAAGAATCTAAATGCATTGAATGCACATGTTAACAATTTTTGGGGGACATAAACAAAAATAATTGGTAATCCATTGCTTTCAGCTCGTCCAAAAAAACGTTTCTCCTAAATATAACTTTTCTTGTCCAGCAGAGACTGACGGTGACTTCCCTATCAATCTGCTCTACATGTACATTGGGGAAATGTTGCCGAGCCATCCAAAGCCCACACCTTCCAAAAATATCCCTGTCACAGTTTGACAGACACTGTGGGCATGATGGAGAATGTCACATCCCAGCTGTAATACTCTGGTCTGGGTGAGAAAGGAGGGAGAGGAGTATAGATCGGTCTGTTTGACAGTGATAGACAGCTATCACCATTAGCTGTTAGTCAAGCTCTGCTCCTCTATATGTTCTGCATTACTATGTTCATAATTAAATAGTATGTACAGGATGTAAGACTGCAACCATATTGAGAACAGGGTGACATGGGAACAAGAGGAGGAGAGGAAGAGAAAAGTAGTGAGAATGAGAGAGGCAGGTACCCATCATCATCATCACTGGTGTCAGTCAAACTCTGCCTTTCTATGTGCAGTGTTCTATGTGCAGCGTTCTATGTGCAGCGTTCTATGTCAAGTGCTACGCTACAGTACAGCACAGCACCGTACAGTGCAGCAGAGTACACCACAGTACAGTACAGCACAGTACAGGAATAAAAACATGTGGAAAGTGGGGTAAGAGGAGAAAGAGAACGGGAGAGAGAGAGAGGAGAGAGAAATAAATAGAGGCAGAGGGAGGAAGGGTGACCGAAGCACAAGATAGATGTAAAAAGAGAACTGGATAGAGGGATGTTTAGATAGAGACCTGATGATGGTCTGTTTGTTGGGGTCGTATAGGGACATGAAGAGTTCAGAATCCTCTCCGATCCGACAGACGAAGTTCCGGACGAAGACATAGAGGCTGTGAGTGGGAGAGGACTGGATCCGGGCCGAGATTACCGAGTGGCCCGTCTGAACGTTGGACTACAGAAGAGAGAGAGAGAGAGAGAGAGAGAGAGAGAGAGAGAGAGAGAGAGAGAGAGAGAGAGAGAGAGACAGGGTGAGAGAGATACTTAAATGTAAGGGGCTTGTTGACTATGCCTATACTCTTGGATATCAAATATGGTGCCTGGCCAATGTCTTCTTTGTATTCTCTTTATCGCTACTTTCTCAACTCTCTCAATCTTACTTCATCCACACTTTTCTCCCAATCTCTGTAACTCCACCTCTTCAACCCTGTCCCCACTTTCCCTTATTCTCGGTCTTTATTTCTCTCTTACTCTCTGGGCTCTATTTTCGGCTATGGCTAAGGAGGCGCACGTGTCAAATGCACGTTAGTTTGTAATTTCGTAATGTAAAAACGGGTGCACATGCATTTTCCAGCTCTAACGCCAGGTTTGGCAATTTACCTGTCTAACATCAGCTCCCTTGTGCTGAGGTGGGAGGGGTGGCAATATTTGAGGTGTGTCCTTAAAAACATGCGCAAGCCACCATTTTATGCAGCGCTAATTGGACGTTTTTAGATCCACAAAAAACAGGACGTAACCGTAACCCAGTTGATAATGGCATGGATTTTGAGAGCGGAAACGCAGCCTATCTAGCCATGACGCACAGTGCCCATGGAAGAGAGATGTGCATTTTGTGAAGGTGAATATCATATTTAGAACCATAAAAAACGATTGGTTTCCCCCCCATTTTATTTAATTTGATTAAAAACCAAGCGTAGCCTACCCTCCCCTTAATCAAGGCGGGTTTAGCGGCATCGCATACAGTAGGTGTGTCTTTTTTTATCCATGTCCATTAGCCAAGTAGCCTAAGACTAATGGGGTTTAAAATGGCCTACTGAGAATGTTTTGAAATATTTTAGAGGTTTTTGCCCTCATACTTTTCCCTTATTCACAATCCACATACCTGTATACTTCACTTCGATTGTTCAAGTAGGTTATTCATCCCCATGTTCGATGAGTGCCCCTTGTCCGATTATCGAAGACGCGCTCCTATTCAGTCATTCTATAATGCCATATCAACGGCAGATTTTTTTTAGAATCAGCCTTGCACATTGGCAACGATACAATTGATAGGAGCCTAGAATTTTGTATAGACGTGCGAATGTTATGCGTAAAGACATTTAGGCCCCACAGTGCCATGGAACGAGAGAAGCGATTTATGGCATCATGTTTCCGACCGGATCCTATTTAGAAATATTGTTGTTGGTTTAAAAAATATTGACTGTTTTTTGTTTAAAAAACCAAACGTATTAAAAAATATTATTTGTTCATGTCATGGCTCGAATGCAATGCAATCTGGAGAAGTGCAAATATGATCCGTAAAATGGTTCCATGTTTAAAAAACATTACATTTGCGAGCAGTATAAAGGTGAGTGGACATTCCCCCTTTCTCTTTATATTGGATCTTTATCTAGCTCCTGTGAAAAGTTTGGATCGTGTAAAACTCTCCATGAACTAATTTCCATAGTCCATATTCCAAGTTGTCTTCTCTGTACTATACGCCCACGGGGAGCAATTATGGCCTGTAACTGTTTTTCAGACGTACAGATGTAGGATCTTCATTTGATCACCCTGTTGCAATGCAGGAAATATAAAACTTTTTAGGTAAAAAAGGCTTCTGAAGTTTGTCATTTCTACTTTGAAATTTCAGACTTGATTGTCCCTTACGAAAAATGTATCAACCCCTACACAAATGTCCATTAATCATAATCCACATAATCATTTACATTTCTAGTTGCTTCAGGATTATTTTCCTGCTGTAGCAAACTGGCTCAAAATGAGATCCTACATCTGTAGCCTATTTAAAACAAGTAGTTGTTTCGTTTTTATTAGAAATCGATTAGAATGATCAGTCTTTTTAGGCCTTATCAATAGCGTAGCGAATTTAATCTTCATGCTTATTGACTATGGTTGGCATGTCCAGACTGCAATTTACAGTAGGCCTAGCCTCTGTATCAGTGCAAATGCTATAATCTATGTTTAAGAATGTATTTTCATATTGAAGAAGTGAAATTAGAACAATGCGAACTGCAAATATATTCATCATATTTAGTAAATATGGTGCAGGCTATTTAACGAACTAGGCTATAATAGACTAACATTCAAATTGGAGTTGATGACAATGCAATACATTAAAAAAAAGAAATACCCAACTTGAAGCAACCATATACTTAGCCATGGGGCATGTTCTGATTGCCCAGTGAGGGTCCAAGCCTCAACTCACCAACAACTTGTTTTTTCATCAAAACACAGCCCTTTCATGCCACCACCAGCTACTGCGCCCATAATTCCAGTTGTGAAAATAGCTAAAATATTTCTAACAGCCCCTTGAAACTATAGCGCTAAGATGTATCATTGTGATAGGTTTGTAAAAACCTGACCTGTTCCTCTTTGATGCGTTCGTTGATCTTGGTGGTGGCATCTTGGTGGGCTCGGAACAGGCTGATCACACTGGCGTTCTCTGGGTCCAGCATGTTCCCATTCACATCCCGCACCACCAGGTCCAACTCCAAGATCCTGGAGGGGACAGGGAGGAGGAAGGAAGAGGAGGAAGAAGAAGGAGGAGGTGGAGGAGGTAGGAGGAGGAGGAAGAAGGAGGAGAAGGAGCAGATGGAGGAAGAGAAATGTTTATCTCTCAGACAGATGCAGAGATGGAATTTTCCCAAAGGAGAATAATCTATTTTAGTGATAATGTACACTCTTAGAAGTGAAGGTGCCTGGAATAACATTTTGGGTTGCCACACAGGCGGAACCTTTCCAGTTGAGAAAGATTCCTTGAGGAACCCCTCAGAAAAACCTTTCTGTGATGGAAGGGGTTCAGTTATGAACCTTTTAAATAATATATTGTCAAGGTGACAGCCTATCAGATTGGATGCATGGTTTATTGGAAGTATGGCTTTTCAGATATTTATTTTTGGTCACCTGTAAATGTAATTCCTCTTCAAGTTTGTACACTGCAAATTAAAATGTTCCTTGAATACTTATGCATATTACATATAATATTAATAATATTAACGATGCTGATTACATACAGTAATAAAGTGGTAACTATTTCAACTTTGGGATTTGCACAGGCTCTTGAGGAACTCACACACCTCTATTGCATAATCTGCCTACGGCCATAATCAGTTTAATATCGAATTATTAGTGTGCATGTAAACATAGTCAATGAGGGTAACAGTCATGTAAACGCCATACTCTGCTTATCTTAATCGGCATTAAGGTCAAAATCGAAGTAATCATATGCCGATTAAAACCACTGGTTTTCGGAGCAATCTTTCAAGTGATTAACATGTAGACATCTTAGGCGGCGTTCCAGCCGTGTATTTGATCATGTGCTAGCACCAGCCGAGCGAGCCTCCCTCTTTAGTGTGAGTGAAGTGTGTTCGGAACAACTGAATGTACTCTTCTTAGAAGTAGTTTTCAAATACAAATGTCATATGTCCGAACTCAGAATCAAATATACTTTGCAAAAATCGCGTGTTCGCTGTGATAGAGCGTTTATTTTGATTTGTCACTTTTCTGCATTTATCAGAGGGCCAATCAGGTAGCCTGATTTCAGATGTGTCCATGGAAACAGAATTATTAGGGAAATCGTTCTTCTTGCAAAGCATGTCAATGTTTAAATCAAACTATTATTTTAATCTGACTATCAACAATAATTGCATTAACTGCCCTCACTGAAGCTACTCAGTGTTCAACCTTAACATGTGACGACAATACAACAGAACAGAAGAACAGGAATTACATTTACTCTAACGGGTGGCCAAAAATATATATATCTTAAAGCCACGCCCCTACCAAGCCATGCCTCCTTTGCTGAGGAACCCATTGCTACAATGAACCATTAAATGTTCTTCCAAGAACCCCCTCAACTAACCGAAGGTGAAAATATTATCCATTGAATAGTAATGGTTCCTTGAGGAACTCCAGGGTTTCTCGAGTCACCACTCATTCTAAGAGTGTAGTTCTGTTAGAGTCTACGGGCCATACTTGTTGCCATAGTCAATTTTGGAGGTGACTTTCTGTTTGAGCTCCTTGAACTCGTCGCTAGGCAATGTGCCAGACAGGAGCTGCGAACGCCATTCCATCAGATCCCACATCAGCCGTTGGACCTGCACCACACGCTTCTTCTTATTGGCCTACACACAGAGACAAATGGTTACACACACACACACACACCATGCACACACAGATGCACACACACTCGTACAGATGTGGGATCTTAATTTGATCACTCTTTAGTTACTGCAAATGTTCCTGCACAACAGGAAATGCAAACTTGTAGTGGTTAAAACAGCTTCTAAAGTTTGTCATTTCCACTTCAAAATGTCAGACTATGTCAAACTAATGTCAGAATAATTTAAATGTCCTGTTGCTGCAGGATTATTTTCCTGCTGGAGCGAACTGGCTCAAATTAAGATCCTTCATCTGTACATGTGCACGTACACACACACACACACACACACACACAAAAAGTGTTGGGGTGTTTACCACGTAGAGTTGTTTCCAGATGCTTCCCCACTCCCTCAGAGTGGTGGTCACCTCCTTCACTAGGGGCATCTCTGCTGACAACACCACCTCCTGGTCCCTGTGGAATTAATACCATATATTACTGACACACACACGCACGCACGCACGCACACACACCACACACACACGCACGCACGCACGCACACACACCACACACACACACACACACACACCCACACACACACCACTCACCCTTGCTTTTCAATGATGACCTTCCTCAGCTGCACTATGCTGGCCGGGAACGCTCCCTGTGAAGATAAGGGGGGAGAGAGGTAGAGAGCGGGGAGAAAGGACAGACATAAAGAGTGAGGGAGAGAGTACATAGTACAAATCCTATTTGCTCACTTCCTCACCAAAATAACATGCACTTTCGCCCAACGCATCTATCCTGTCTTAACCTGTCCGGCTGTTGTCTTACCTGTCGATCCTTGTTCCTGACTAGGTAGCCTTTATACCAGCCTGCAACCAGGGAACAAAGGGCACAGTCACAGCATATACACATATCACATCCAGTCACAGCACACACACCTACACACACTGTAAAACGGTCTTAGTAGTAATCAGCTAAAAGAATGACATCCAGACCCAGGCATTATTCCCAGTTTACGTCACACATTACTCCCAGTCAAACCACAACATTCCCGGTCATCTCCCTCACCATCGCAGGTCTCCTGGATGTGGACTGTGTCCCCAACCTCCAGAGACAGCTGCTTCACCCCAAGGCCAATGAAATTCCATGTTACTAGGGGAGACACAGAGAGATGGCCAATGAATGTCACATCAGTAAGAGAGAGGGTCACAACGTATGCTGTTGAGAGACCCTAGAATAGAGAAACCTAACCGAAACGAACCATTAGCTTTTGTTTGCCACACTTTAAACCCAACAAAAACCATCAACGTTCCTTGTTCGGGGGAGGGAGGGTATGTTCGATTTTTGTTTTGCTTGTTGGCGAACAAGCGTATACGCTGACTGTACAAAACATTAAGAACACCTGCTCATTCCATGACATAGACTGACCAGGTGAATCCAGGTGAAAGCTATGATCCTTTATTGATGTCACTTGTTAAATCCACTTCAATCAGTGTAGATGAAGGGGATTACAGGTTAAAGGAGGATTTTTAAGCCTTGAGACAACTGAGACATGGATTGTGTATGTGTGTCATTCAGAGAGTGAATGGGCAAGATAAAAGACTTAAGTGCCTTTGAACGGGGTATGGTAGTAAATGCCGAGACCTGCAACGCTGCTGAGTTTTTCACGCTCAACAGTTCCCTGTGTGTATAAAGAATGGTCCAACACCCAAAGGACATCCAGCCAACTTGACACAACTGTGGAAAACGTTGGAGTCAACCCCGAAGCATCCCCGTGGAACACTTTTGAAACTTTGTAGAGTCCATGCCCTGACAAATTGAGGCTGTTCTGAGGGCAAAAGGGGGATTGCAACTCAATATTAGGAAGGTAGTCAGTGGATACATAGAAAGTGGATTAGAAATTATGTAAGTAATGTCATTTGATAGACTCCAATTCTATCTGCAAATTTCGTAGTTGATCTATCCCACCCCACCTCCTCCTCATCCCCCTCTTCTTCCTTCTCCTGCCATCCTAGGGGCACCCTGCTGGCAGCTGTCTGTCTGCACTGCTACACACACACACACATATATACTGTATACTGTAACTGTTCGGGGCACATCGATAGTGACATGTTTTCGCAACAGAACACATTTCACTAAACTGTTGACAGCCCCTCTGCCCCCCTCGAGATAGGAATAAAGGAGAGCGAGGAGGAGAAGGAAACGCACGGTGGTGAGATATTCTGTATAGCTAAAGGTCATGTGTCACCCAGTTAATTATGCACATTCCCTATTACTAAGCTAATCAAAATCAAATACAAATTCACTATAATTGTAGGCGAACTGTAAGCCGCCCTTCACAATCGATGAATCAACAGCATCACCCAGGGCTATATGTTCTCTCCCAGACTTGTGGGTAGACATTTTGGAGTGTAGCATCAAGCAACCAGTCCACCCAGTATGCATAATAATGCAGTCCACACTCAAAGGCGATTACTCAAATGTGTTTCATTTGGGAGTATACCAATTATGTACGAAAGGCATCTTTAGTCGGTTTTCTGTTTTTTCTGCCACGTGTCGTATGCATAAGCTCTAAAATACATATGGGTGTTTTGAATGAATCATCACCTTAGAAAGAAAGCTCTGTCCGCTTCACTGCGTTAGGCTTTGAAGCAACATCCACAAAGAACTTGTTTTACACTCAATATTTAAGAAGGTGTTCCTAATGTTTGGTATACTCAGTGTATAAATGCTTGTTCAGATTACATAAAGAAAAAAGGATACATGTTGGTGCGACTATGTCAAGAATTGTGTGCCTTCTTTAATATGTCCAATAACAATAGTTATACCGGCCCCAAAAACGTTCTTGTTCATCAGTGATAACATGGTTGTACACTGTCTTCCATTGTTCTGGTGTTTTACAGGTCTGTGTACACATGATGCTAGAAATGGAAACCTACTCACGCCACTGTGCTGCTGCTCTATTTGTGACACCCAGAAACCTCATGTTACTTCCTCCCTTCTACACTTCCTGTGTTTTCAATCTAACATGAAAGAAGATTTAGCCATTTTAGAATCCATTGCCCTGGGATGTAGAGAAAATGTTGCAGTTTTAAAGCAAGTTTGCTGCACTTCTACACATTTCGTCATGGGACGGAGACTATAGGGCTGTGGCGGTCACGACATTCTGTCAGCTGGTAATTGTTGTGCAAATGCTGCCGGTCTCACGGTAATTGACTGTTAATGAACCTAAACATGTTTAGCATGTTTAGGTTTCCACGCATACAGGCTTCCGGGCTTAGGTTTCCAGGCTTCCATGTTTAGAGGCTTCCATGTTTAGGTTTCCACGCATACAGGCTTCCAGGCTTCCACGCATACAAGCTGCTGATGCAAGCCTTCGGGGAAGAAAAGTTGAATAAATCCATTTAATATAGCCTACACCATCACAATAACATGAATTATTGATTTAGTTGTGATAGGACTATAAACCTGGGAATGTCTTAGATTCAAACATATGGACTGCGTGATGTGACTTTATACTGAGGGTTTGGAAAAAAGATGCAAGACAGGCATGCACTCTGATCCTTGCGCTTCCAGCGGAGAGAGAGACAATTGCATTACTGCTCTGCGCTCTTAGAAAAACAGGTGCTATCTAGAACTTAAAAGGGTTTTTCAGCTATCCCAATAGGATAACCCTTTTGAAGAACATCTTCTGGTTCCAGGTAGAACCCTTTTGAGTTCCATGTAGAACCCTTGCCAGAGAGGATTCTACATGGAACCAAAAAGAGTTCTACCTGGAATCAAAAAGAGTTCTACCCGGAACCAGAAAGGGTTCTCCTATGGGGACAGCCGAAGAACCCTTTTGGAATCCTTTTTTCTACGAGTGATCTTGTATACCAAGCAAGTTATGGTATATCTAATCAATGGAAGATGACAAAATGAAAAGTGAACTGTGTAAGAAAGGCTACAACGACCAAAAACTGCTATTTAGGCTATAATCTGAATGGAGTTGTTGTTATGTGTAGGATGGTGAGAAGCGCAGTAATGTAGTTAGCTAGTTTCTCTCAGTGTGATGCAGTCAAGACAGGTACTATGTAATCGGATGGAATAATAAATAACTAGCAAGTAGTTAGTCTGGCATGAGTTAACAGCGGTTGCAGTTTCTCCCACTGTGCCTGCTCCAGTGTTCTGTCTTACACACACATTCACACACACACACTGCACAGCCTCCACCTCCCCATAGCCTACATCTTCTCGCTCTGTGCCTCTCTCTCTCTCCCTTTTCTCCATAGCTCCAAAGTAGCAAAACAATTGGCTTTTCTGCTGCTTCCCTCACTCGGATCGGACCGGGTCCATAAGGTGACGGGTCTGGTTGTCCTTTAGGTACTTTCGGAACGAGTTAAAACTGTTTATTTATACATATTGGGTCCGGGGCTTTCGCGTGTCCATTTTGGAACAGGACCTGTAACTCCCATCACCATTTGTCCTCATTGTTCAGATTATTCAAATTCAATCAGGAAATGTTTAGAGAGTGATTAGAGGGACAATAGAGTGCTGAGTACCAGGCCATCAGCGAGGGCCGTTATCAAGTTTGCTAGGCTACCCATCAGCTCCATTAATTTACGCAGTTTGGGATGGGATTACATTGAACAATGGTCACCGGGAATTGGACTGCGGGTCATGACTCATGACTGCCAGCGTGGAGGTAATAAGGTTACCATGACAGCCCTAGGCGGAGAGACGATTTTGCAATTTTTACACTAATTTCATGCAATTCTACTAATTTTTCCTTGGGGTGGAGAGAAATGTTCGACTAACAAAATCAACGGGGGTGCTTCAGTCTGTAATTCGACCATGATTTCTACACGTTTAGACTAACTAACCATTTTTTTTTTGGAACTCATTCGGGGTCTCAATTTACTGTTGAGAGTTAGAATAGTAGAATACACAAGGTGAAAGGAAAAACATTTGGTTGTGCATCAGCAGTTGTATACTATTCTAACTCTCAACAGTAAGTTGAGACCCCGACTGAGTTCCTAAAAATCAAAAGGGGTGCGTGTAGCCCGCGGGGCCCATCACTGTTCTAATGCATTGTAGAACTACTGCAACAAATACAAACCCTGCTCTGACTATCAATATGTTTATGTTTATGAAAAGTGACAGTGATAGAATCAGTCTTTCTGATTAGGAAACATGCCAGGGTTGAGACAGAGCAACTGCTATCATGTGTGTCAAGTGATTCCTGACAGTCATGTCACAAAGTCACTTGTGATGCAGCCATTGACACACTCTGAGCAGCCATTTTGTTTCTATCAGGTCTATCAGCGATCTCTACCTCATCTCTCTCTATCAAGTCTGTGCAGACAGTCAGAATGTTAGTCAGTTACCTGAGGTCTGCCCACTTCCTGTCAAGGAGGAAGTGAGGGCGATCGGAGATCACCCTCTGCAAGCAAGCAAAACACACACAAACACTTACACACACACTTAGGACTGCACAGGTGCGTGTGGGTTACTTACCTATGCCATATCGCTCCGTTGTGGTCGTCATCCAAGGAGCCATGACTGCCTTTCTTTTCTCTCTCTCCACCTCTCTCCCGTACTCTCTTTCTTTGGGTGTCTGAGATACGTTTTCGGCTCTACCTCTCACTTCTGCGTTTTTCTTGTCTGTATGTGAAAGCAGATAACTCCTCCCCCTCTCCCCTTCCTTCCTCTTCACTTTCTCTTCTCTTGCTCTCTTCGCAGCTGTCGTGAGATAACCGTCTCAGTAGTTGTTTATGTAGAGGCCTGTTCACTAACTGTAGCTCTCTATGTGACCTCACTCTTAGATAAAAGGGTCCCAAAAGGTTATTCGGCTGTCCCTACAGGAGAGCCCTTTTTGATTCCAGGTAGAACCCTTTTTGATTCCAGGTACTCTTTTTGCCCATTGTGTAGAGGGTTCTATCTGGAACCAAACGGGTTCTGCCTGGAACCAAAAAGGGATCTTCAAAGGGTTCTCCTATGGGGACCGCCAAATAACCCTTTTAGGTTCTAGATAGCCCCTTTTGTGTAGTCCGAACGATGAACCTGTTCTCAATGAGTGTTCAATGGGCAGCGTGAGTGTACTACGTGAGGCAATAGTTTAGTCTAAAGTGACAAATGATCTTACTAACTTGTTGGCAGCCTATCTGAAATACACATTTTTTCATAGGCCTACTATGTTCGATATAAAACACAACAGATACTTGGCAACATGTTTCAGCTCCTGCTTGGGCAGCGCTCCTAAAAACACAAGCTCCTCTTCTCTCTCCTCTTTCTGCTCCTTTGCATGCGTGATGGAGTGACCAGACAGAGTGATGTAGCCAGCCCTGGATCTAAAACAGCTTGTGCCAGTCCACTCCCACTGTGGATGTAGCCTAATCTTGGTAAACCATCCGGGAGCTAACAAATCTGTTCCGCTGCACGGATTCAATAGGCAATAGGAGGCTAGATGTAGCTTACTACTATTACACCAATCTCTCATTATGAGTGATGGGACCGTAAAATTGATGTGTAGCATGTAGTTGCCTCACTTATCCACAAGAGGGTAGTATACGTTACATTTTACAAGAGGTCATAACTATATACAGTAGTTGCACAGTACAAGCAAGTGTTCGCTTTTTAGAAACATGAGAACTGAACAGACCCACACATAAATGATGAACCTTTTATTTTTAAAAAATTTACTTGATAACATAATAATCGATTGTCTATGAGATAAAACTATCCAAATATGGTCAAATTGATTTCTGTATAACACACCCGATTTCATTCAAGTGACCTCTCTCATGCACAGTCCACAGCATGCTCGGTCCGCCACAGCATGCATCCATGGTCCATTACTTACATGTTCCTTTGGGAACAGAATGGAGAGATTAGAAGACCAGCAGTGGGAAAAACAGTACTCAATTGTCATACTTGAGTAAAAGTAAAGATACCTTAATAGAAAATGACTCCAATAAAAGTGAAAGTCGCCCAGTAAAATATGACTTCCGTAAAATTCTAAAAGTATCTGGTTTCAAATGTACTAAAGTAAAGTGGTGGGAAAAGTACTCAATTGTCATACTTGAGTAAAAGTACAAAGTAAAAGTAAACGCTACACATCAAATTCCTTATATTAAGCAAACCAGATGGCACAATGTTATTTTTTTATTTATTTTTACAGACAGACAGGGGCACACTCCAACACTCAGAAATCATTTACAAACGCAGTATTTGTGTTTAGTGAGGCAGTAGGGATGACAACACGTTATATTGATAGGTGCATGATTTGGAACGATTGTGCTGTCCTGCCTGAGCATTCGAAATGTAATGAGTACTTTTGGGTATCAGGGAAAAGGTATGGGAGTAAAGAGTACATATTTTCTTTAGGAATGTAGTGGAGTAAAAGTGCAAGTTGTAAAAAATATAAATAGTACTTACAATTATTTTTACTTAGGTACTTTAAACCACTGCCGAAGACCTTTTCTTTCAAACTGACAGACAGGAAACCACAATGGAACATACAAAAGGACTGAATATAAATGATAACACATTTATCTAGTTTTGAATGTGTGTCTGGGTGCATGTTTGCAGAGCCGCCGGAAAACAGCCCCAGTACTACACACAAACACACTAACGCACATTCATTTATACATTATAATTGGTTCACAATTGGTCCATTCCACTCAATTAAGCAAATCAATGTCCCCTTGCAACCCTAAATACGCAACTCAAACGTCCCACCCCAAAAAAAACGATCAGTGCCATCAGACCTTTGGGTTCAGTGTGTGTTGCATACTGTGTGTGTATTTTTGTAATCGCGTTAGAACTCACAGACTGGGAATAGTGGGTCACAACGTATGTATGGATCCACATGTTTAGCAATGATGTTCCATACCATCCTTCTCTCCCGTAAGGACACTCTGTGTCGTTTCATCCTGTTATGAGGTCTGGATGTATATACCTCACTGTATAGTCTGGAGTTAAACAGGCTGGGGCCAGGAACTACTGTAAAACTCCTCTTTTAAAGTTAATCCGTATAACTTTTACATATACAGTACCTAGCCTTATATGGTATTTCGAATCAGTTACTGATTACAGATTACATGACAATAAAGGTCATTAGTAAAGTAATCCTTTGGATTGCTCAAAATGAGTAACGTCATCTGATTACTTTTGGATTACTTCCTTGGTTAGCCAACATCTGCCTCATCAGTTTATGCTGCAGACCAATCAGTTCCCCCAATCCCCCAGAAGTGCTTGCTGAACTTCCTGCACCTCCTTGACGAAATGGCATCACTGCTAAAATGTTAGATTTACTGTCAAGTTTCAGGGAAAGCTTTCACAATCCTCATTCTTTGATTGTGAAATGATAGGCCTACCACACCCAACCACCAAGCAGATTGTGGCCAGTTAAAGAGGAGATTGTCATTTGAATGGCTCACCCATCTTTGACATTACAGTCTGGCATGATAAAGCCTTCAGTAGACAGATATTTTGTATTTTTTTATTTAACCTTTATTTAACTAGGCGAGTCAGTTAAGAACAAATTCTTATTTAAAATGACAGCCTACACCAGCCAAACCTGGACGACGCTGGGCCAATTGTGCGCCGCCCTATGGGACTCCCAATCACGGCTGGATGTGATGCAGCCTGGATTCAAACGAGGTACTGCAGTGACACCTCTTGCACTGAGATGCAGTGTCTTAGACCACTGCACCACTCGGGAGCCCAATATCACAGATGTAACAGAAATGTTAATTATTTATTATTAATATTATTATTTGTTTGTTTTGTGCAAATACTATGAATACTGTTGCAAATACTGTTGTCCGGACCTCTGGCAGTCTCTATGGGGGTGCCACAGGGTTCAATTCTCGGGCCGACTCTCTTCTCTGTATACATCAATGATGTCGCTCTTGCTGCTGGTGATTCTCTGATCCACCTCTACGCAGACGACACCATTCTGTATACTTCTGGCCCTTCTTTGGTCACTGTGCTAACAAACCTCCAGACGAGCTTCAATGCCATACAACTCTCCTTCCGTGGCCTCCAACTGCTCTTAAATGCAAGTAAAACTAAATGCACGCTCTTCAACCGATCGCTGCCCGCACCTGCCCGCCCGATCAGCATCACTACTCTGGACGGTTCTGATTTAGAATATGTGGACAACTACAAATACCTAGGTGTCTGGTTAGACTGTAAACTCTCCTTCCAGACTCACATTAAACATCTCCAATCCAAAATTAAATCTAGAATTGGCTTCCTATTTCGCAACAAAGCATCCTTCACTCATGCAAACATACGCTCGTAAATCTGACCATCCTGCCGATCCTCGACTTCGGCGATGTCATTTACAAAATAGCCTCCAGCACTCTACTCAACAAATTGGATGCAGTCTATCACAGTGCCATCCGTTTTGTCACCAAAGCCCCATATACTACCCACCACTGCGAGCTGTACGCTCTCGTTGGCTGGCCCTCGCTTCATACTCGTAGCCAAAACCACTGGCTCCAGGTCATCTACAAGTCTCTGCTAGGTAAAACCCCGCCTTCTCAGCTCACTGGTCAACATAGCAGCACCCACCCGTAGCACGCGCTCTAGCAGGTATATCTCACTGGTCACCCCAAAGTCAATTCTTCCTTTGGCCGCCTTTCCTTCCAGTTCTCTGCAGCCAATGACTGGAACAAACTGCAAAAATCACTGAACCTGGAGACTCATATCTCCCTCACTAGCTTTAAGCACCAGCTGTCAGAACAGCTCACAGATCACTGCACCTGTACATAGCCCATCTATAAATAGCCCATCCAACTACCTCATCCCCATACTGTATTTATTTATTTATCTTGCTCCTTTGCGCCCCATTATCTCTACTTGCACATTCATATATATATCTATATATATATCCTGTTCATCTACCACTCGTGTTTAATTGCTATATTGTAATTACTTCGCCACCATGGCCTATTTATTGCCTTACCTCCCTTATCTTACCTCATTTGCAGACACTGTATATAGACTTTTTCTACTTTATTATTGACTGTATGTTTGTTTATTCCATGTGTAACTCTGTGTTGTTGTATGTGTCGAACTGCTTTGCTTTATCTTGGCCAGGTCGCAGTTGCAAATGAGAACTTGTTCTCAACTGGCCTACCTGGTTAAATAAAGGTAAAATAAAATAAATAAATAAATAAAAACAAGGTTTGCAAAAAACACTTCAAACAAGTTTCCACTATTTAGCTGATTTATCATGTGGTTAATCTGGGGCACAGGAAGTGGCTGTGTGTGGTGTGTGTGGTGTGTGTGTGCGTGCGTGCGTGCGTGCGTGCGTGCGTGCGTGCGTGCGTGCGTGCGTGCGTGCGTGCGTGCGTGCGTGCGTGCGTGCGTGCAGACATGTTTAACTATTCCACAAGAATAGAAAACCAACAAAAAATTTACCAACTAGGGACATTTTGTTAGTCCCCACAAGGTCAAATGCTATTTCTAGGGGGTTTAGGGTTAATGTTAGAATTAGTGTTAGGGTTAGAATTGCGTTAAGGGTTAGGGCTATGAGCTAGGGTTAGTTTTAGGGTTAGGATTAGGAGCTAGGTTTAGGGTTAGGACCTAGGGCTAGGTTTAGGGTTAAGGTTAGGTTTTGGGGTAAGGTTAGGGTTAGGGTAAGAGTATGGGTTAGGGTTAGGGTAAGAGTATGGGTTAGGGTTAGGGTAAGAGTATGGGTTAGGGTTAGGTAAAAGGTTAGGGTTTAGGGAAAATAGGATTTTGAATGGGACTGAATTGTCCAGTGTGTGTGTGTGTGCACTGTGATACGTTATCACCTTGACCTGATAACAGGAGGGAGGCAGACACCTTGCGACTCACAAGGAGAAAATAGGGTGGAGCTTACAGGTGTGTGGGGTCTGGTGGGGCTGGAGAGAGGTCGTCAGGTAAGGTGATTAAGGGACAGAGATGTGTGTTTGTAGGTGAACCCATATGTAAGCAGGAGAAGTGAGGCATAGACACTTGGATAGAAAATAAGTTGTGGGGGAGAGAGAGCAACAGCCACAGACAGACAGAGCAAACGAGAGGAGGGGAAAAGGTAAATAAAAGATTGATAGGGAATGCAAGACAGAGAAAAAGAGACCCACATGAAAATATTGAAAAAGATCAGCAAAAAGGGATTCCAGAGAGAACAACTCTGCTAACTCTGAAAGCTGCGTGTTCTCGACTAACAAAATACCATCTAATACCAGTAAAAATACACAACAGCTGTCTGAGACTCCTTAAAATGACCCATTAAAGAACATTCCAGTCCTCTCAAAAGTCCCGGGGCAAATCTCAAATAAGGACGGACACTCTATGGTGAGCTCTTGTGAAAAGTAGTATAATGCTGTATATGAGGAAGACAGAAAAGAGACGTTGAAGGATAGCATGAGAGCTAGCATCGAATTAACTTGCTAAGCATGGGGGCGAGTTGTACCAAAGTACCGTGGCTAATTCAGATCTGTATGCTAACTGGCATCTTGTTTTGAAAGGCTTCCCTAATTGGAGGACAGCTTGTTTACCATGCATTGTGAACAGGTATGAAACTAAATTATAAATTGTATTTATATGCAAGTGGAAGACTATTAATGTTATTGTCAAAGTATATTAACCACGGAAGAGAGAAAGAGAACAAGGGGGGGGGGGGGGGGCAAGAGAAAATGAGTCATACACACATGCGCGCACCCGCATCATGAACGAGTCTTTGGTTCCCATACAGTCTGACGGAGTCGAGTAACGTTAGAGCAGAGAGGAGGAAAGAAGAGAGAGATGACACAGTACAGGAGTTGGAGTACCACTGAGACTGCGGTGAGTTTTACACGTTCTCTTATTCCAATGTCAGTGACAAGTGAGTACATTTGTACCAGGTGACGTCAGATCTATACTTAATGCCGGTAACAAAAATGCTAACCTATTAAACGGTCAAATTCTACCACATAACTTCCTCAGGAGCTGAATACATAAATGCCTTTACTATCAATACCTGTTTTTGACCAAGTTCAAAAACCCATTTATAGGTGATCTGTTCTGAAGCTTATTAATAAGCTACCAAAAAGGACTTTTCAACTCACTCAGCCAGTCACATGCACTGTTGTTATACAGTGTACACGTAACCTGCATGTAACTGGGAACACAATGACAAACACAGAGGTCACCAATTCTCTGGACCTGAGAATGAGGGAGTGTGAGAGGATGATCTGTCTATAGAGTGAAACCCGACGGATCTGTTTGTGTTTCTATTTCAGTAGAAATGGGCTGAAACAGATTTGGCTGAAAGAGAAACAGAAACAACTACGTCTGGTTATAAATATTTTTTTTTTATCCAGTTGGATAAACACTCCAAACAGTTTACCTGACAGCTCGGTTCTCAGGCAAATCTCTTGTTAAGACACAGGTGTTTGATCACACTAACAACATTTTTTTTAAATTGGTATTCAAAGCATCTCACCAATCATACTGTCTTGGCACTTTGGGGTGGCAGGTCGCCGAGTGGTTAGAGCATTGGGCCAGTAACCGAAAGGTTGCTAGATCAAATCCCCGAGCTGACAAGGTAAAAAACTGTTGTTCTGCCCCTGAACAAGGCAGTTAACCCGCTGTTCCTAGGCTGTCATTGTAAATAAGAATTTGTTCTTAACTGACTTGCCTAGATAAATAAAATGAAAAAGTCTCATTAGTCATTCCAGGACCAGCTCTAGAGAAAAAAACACAGCTGAAACTCTTTGTCTGGATTCCAACTTGCTATGCAAGAACGGCTTCCTTTAGCTGGACGGTTAGGTAGATAAATCGTTCCTTTGCTTCCCTTAAAACAACTGGTTCAAGCCCATGCAGACCTTTCACCTTTCAATGGTCCTGAAATAACACAAGTAAACTCAGGTCAAGAGAATTGGAATGTAGATCATCTAAAAGGTCACGTGAGGTCACTTCCACTTAGCATAAATCCTTGTCCTGTCACTGTGTCGTGACACAATGTATACACAGACCCCCCCAAAATACTAAACACTATTTATAATGTCTCAAAATACTGTCTAAGTCCCAAATGGCACCCTATTCCATATATAGTACACCACTTTTGACTAGGGCCCATAGGGTTCCTAAAGGGCCCTGGTCAAAAGTAGTGCGTGTAGGGAAGAGGGTGTAATTTGGGGCAAAGACCAAGTCTATCTAACAATAACAGGTCAACTCATCTCTGTATGACGCAACAACAATTGGTCTTCGAAGATACAGTTGAAGTCGGAAGTTTACATACACTTAAGTTGGAGTCATTAAAACTCATTTTTCAACCACTCCACAAATTCTTGTAAACAAACTATAGTTTTGGCAAGTCGGTTAGGACATCTACTTTGTGCATGACAAAAGTAATTTTTCTAACAATTGTTTACAGATTGTAAACTTCTAAACTTTCACTTCTAATTCACTGTATCACAATTCCAGTGGCTCAGAAATGTACATACACTAAGTTGACTGTGCCTTTAAACAGCTTGGAAATTCCAGAAAATTATGTCATGGCCTTAGAAGCTTCTGATAGGCTAATTGACATCATTTGAGTCAATTGGAGGTGTACCTGTGGATGTATTTCAAAGCCTACGTTCAAACTCAGTGCCTCTTTGCTTGACATCATGGGAAAATCAAAAGAAATCAGCCAAGACCTCAGAAAAAAAATGTAGACCTCCACAACTCTGGTTTATCCTTGGGAGTAATTTCCAAACGCCTGAAGGTACCATGTTCATCTGTACAAACAATAGTACGCAAGTATAAACACCATGGGACCACGCAGCCATCATACCGCTCAGGAAGGAGACGCGTTCTGTCTCCTCGAGATGAATGTACTTTGGTGCGAAAAGTGCAAATCAATCCCAGAACAACAGCAAAGGACCTTGTGAAGATGCTGGAGGAAACAGGTACAAAAGTATCTATATCCACAGTTAAACGAGTCCTATATCAACATAACCTGAAAGGCCGCTCAGCAAGGAAGAAGACACTGCTCCAAAACCGCCATAAAAAAAGCCAGACTACGGTTTGCAACTGCACATGGGGACAAAGATTGTACTTTTTTGGAGAAATGTCCTCTGGTCTGATGAAACAAAAATAGAACTGTTTGGCCATAATGACCATCGTTATGTTTGGAGGAAAAGGGGAGAGGCTTGCAAGCCGAGGAACACCATCCCAACCGTGAAGCACGGGGCTGGCAGCATCGTTATTGTGGGGGTGCTTTGCTGCAGGAGGGACTGGTGCACTTCACAAAATAGATGGCATCATGAGGGAGGGAAAGTATGTGGATATATTGAAGCAACATCTCAAGATATCAGTCAGGAAGTTAAAGCTTGGTCACAAATGGGTCTTCCAAATGGACAATGACCCCAAGCATACTTCCAAAGTTGTGGCAAAATGGCTTAAGGACAACAAAGTCAAGGTATTGGAGTGGCTATCACAAAGCCCTGACCTCAATCCTATAGAACATTTGTGGGCAGAACTGAAAAAGCGTGTGCGAGCAAGGAGGCCTACAAACCTGACTAGGTTACACCAGCTCTGTCAGGAGAATTGGGCCAAAATTCACACAACTTATTGTGGGAAGCTTGTGGAAGGCTACCCGAAACGTTTGACCCAAGTCAAACAATTTAAAGGCAATGCTACCAAATACTAATTGAGTGTATGTAAACTTCTGACCCACTGGGAATGTGATGAAATAAATCATTCTCTCTACTATTATTCTGACATTTCACATTCTTAAAATAAAGTGGTGATCCTAACTGACCTAAGACAGGGAATATTTACTAGGATTGAATGTCAGGAATTGTGAAAAACTGAGTTTAAATGTATTTGGCTAAGGTGTATGTAAACTTCCGACTTCAACTGTATATACAAGTCTGAAATTCTCCTCAAAGTTGCAATCCACCACAGACAGGATGTACACTACCGCAGGTGTGACTGATACTCTGTGTATCACAGTGAGTATCCATTTTGTGTCTTACTACTATAGGTCTGACTAACAATATGTGTCAATGACGTCAGCCATTGTGGATCAGCTTACATGAGCGCAACCATTGTGTGTCCGACTGGCCGTATCACGTTTTCTTTTTTACATTTATTTCACCTTTACTTAACCAAGTAAGCCAGTTGAGAACAAGTTCTCATTCAACATACAGTCAATAACACAATAGAAAAGTCTATATACAGTGTGTGCAAATGAGGTAAGATAAGGGAGGTAAGGCAATAAATGGGCCATAGTGGTGAAATAATTACAATTTAGCAATTAAACACTGGAGTGATAGATGTGCAGAAGATGAATGTGCATGTAAATACTGGTGTGCAAAGGAGCAAAAAAATAAATAACAGTATGGGGATGAGGTAGTTGGATGGGCTATTTACAGATGGGCTATGTACAGGTGCAGTGATCTGTGACCTGCTCTGACAGCTGGTGCTTAAATTTAGAGAGGGAGATATGAGTCTCCAGCTTCAGTGATTTTTGCAATTTGTTCCAGTCATTGGCAGCAGAGAACTGGAAGGAAAGGCGGCCAAAGGAGGAATTATCTTTGGGGGTGACCAGTGAAATATACCTGCTGTAGCGCGTGCTATGGGTGGGTGGTGCTATGTTGACCAGTGAGCTGAGATAAGGTGGGGCTTTACCAAGCAAGGACCTATAGATGACCTGGAGCCAGTGGGTTTGGCGACGAATATGAAGCGAGGGCCAGCCAACGAGAGCATACAGGTCGCAGTGGTCGGTAGTATATGGGGCTTTGGTGACAAAACGGATGGCACTGTGATAGACTGCATTCAATTTGTTGAGTAGAGTGCTGGAGGCTATTTTGTAAATGACATCGCCGAAGTCAAGGATCGGCAGGATGGTCAGATTCACGAGGGTATGTTTGGCAGCATGAGTGAAAGATGCTTTGTTGCGAAATAGGAAGCCGATTCTAGATTTAATTTTGGATTGGAGATGCTTAATGTGAGTCTGGAAGGAGAGTTTACAGTCTAACCAGACACCTAGGTATTTGTAGTTGTCAACATATTCTAAGTCATAACCGTCCAGAGTAGTGATGCTGGACGGGCGGGCAGGTGCGGGCAGTGATCAGTTAAAGAGCATGCATTTAGTTTTACTTGCAATTAAGAGCAGTTGGAGGCCACGGAAGGAGAGTTGTATGGCATTGAAGCTTGTCTGGAGGTTAGTTAGCACAGTGTCCAAAGAAGGGCCAGAGGTATACAGAATGGTGTCCTCTGCATAGAGGTGGATCAGAGAATCACCAGCAGCAAGAGCATAATCATTGATGTATACAGAGAAGAGAGTCGGCCCGAGAATTGAACCCTGTGGCACCTCAATAGACAATGCCGGAGGTCCGGACAACAGGCCCTCCGATTTGACACACTGAACTCTGTCTGAGAAGTCATTGGTGAACCAGGCGAGGAAGTCATTTGAGAAACCAAGGCTGTTGGGTCTGCCGATAAGAATGTGGTGATTGACAGAGTCGAAAGCCTTGGCCAGGTCGATGAATACAGCTGCACAGTATTGTCTCTTATCGATGGCGGTTATGATATCATTTAGGACCTTGAGCGTGGCTGAGGTGCACCCATGACCAGCTCGGAAACCAGATTGCATAGCGGAGAAGGTACGGTGGGATTCGAAATGGTCGGTGATCTGTTTGTTAACTTGGCTTTCGAAGACCTTAGAAAGGCAGGGTAGGATAGATATAGGTCTGTAACAGTTTGGGTCTAGAGTGTCTCCCCCTTTGAAGAGGGGGATGACCGCGGCAGCTTTCCAATCTTTGGGGATCTCAAACGATACGAAAGAGAGGTTGAACAGGCTAGTAATAGGGGTTGCAACAATTGCGGCGGATAATTTTAGAAAGAGAGGGTCCAGATTGTCTAGCCTGTCTGATTTGTAGGGGTCCAGATTTTGCCGCTCTTTCAGAACATCTGTCTGGATTTGGGTGAAGGGGAAATGGGGGAGGCTTGGGCAAGTTGCTGTGGGGGGTGCAGGGCTGTTGACCAGGGTAGGGGTAGCCAGGTGGAAAGCATGGCCAGCCGTAGAAAAATGCTCATAGAAATTCTCAATTATAGTGGATTTATCGGTGGTGACAGTGTTTCCTAGCCTCAGTGCAGTGGGTAGCTGGGAGGAGGTGCTCTTATTCTCCATGCACTTTACAGTGTCCCAGAACTTTTTGGAGTTTGTGCTACAGGATGCAAATTTCTGTTTGAAAAAGCTAGCCTTTGCTTTCCTAACTGCCTGTGTATATTGGTTCCTAACTTCCCTGAAAAGTTGCATATTGCGGCGGCTATTCGATGCTAATGCAGTGCGCCACAGGATGTTTTGTGCTGGTCAAGGGCAGTCAGGTCTGGAGTGAACCAAGGGCTATATCTGTTCCTGGTTCTACATTGTATTGAGGTGTTGTGTTCATATCTTAGACAATCATATCATACACTTTCTCTCTCAAATTCCAACACACACCGATAAGATACCGAAGTCAAATCAATTCAGTAATACACATAGAGAAACGTGAACACCATAGTTCTTTAAACACACAGATGTACTGAACATGTATTTGTATTCATTTATTATAATTACGCTTTATTTAACTAGGCAAGTCAGTTAAGAACAAATTCTTATTTACAATGACGGCCTACCAAATGGCAAAAGGCCTCCTGCGGGGACGGGGGCTGGGATTAAAAATAAAAATATAGAACAAAACACACATCACGACAAGAGAGACACCACAACAATACATTAAGAGAGACCTAAGACAACAACATAGTAAGGCAGAAACACATGACAACACAGCATGGTAGCAACACCACATGACAACAACATGGTAGCAGCACAACATGGCAGCAGCACAACAGGGTAGCAGCACAAAACATGGTCCAAACATTATTGGGCACAGACAACAGCACAAAGGCAAGAAGGTAGAGACAACAATACATTACGTGAAGCAGCCACAGCTGCCAGTAAGGATGTCCATTATTGAGCTTTTGAATAAAGAGATGAAGACAAAACTGTCCAGTTTGAGTGTTTTTTGCAGCTCGTTCCAGTCGCTAGCTGCAGCAAAGTGAAAAGAGGAGCGACAGGGATGTGTGTTCCTTGGGGACCTTTAACAGAATGTGACTGACAGAACGAGGGTTGTACTGTACGTGGAGGATGAGGGCTGCAGAAGGTACAATATCTCAGATATACAGTGACTACGGAAAGTATTCAGACCACTTGACTTTTCCCACATTTTCTTAGGTTACATCCTTATTCTAAAATGCTTTAAATGTTGTTGTTTTTCATCAATCTACACACAATACCCTATAATGACAAAGCAAAAACTGTTTTTTATTATTAATAAAATGTTATTTTATTATTTATTATTAATTTATTACAAATAAAAAACTGAAATGTCACTTTTACATAAGTATTCAGACCCTTTACTCAGTACTTTGTTGAAGCACCTTTGGTAGCGATTACAGCCTCAAGTCTTCTTCGGTATGGCGCTACAAGCTTGGCACAGCTGTATTTGGGGAGTTTCTCCCATTCTTCTCTGCAGATCCTCTCAAGCTCTGTCAGGTTGGATGGGGAGATTTGCTGCACAGATATTTTCAGGCCTCTCCAGAGATGTTCGATCGTGTTCAAGTCCAGACTTAGGCTGGGCAACTCAAGGACATTCAGAGACTTGTCCCAAAGCCACTCCTGCATTGTCTTGGCTGTGTGCTTAGGGTCGTTGTCCTGTTGGAAGGTGAAACTTCGCCCCAGTCTGAGGTCCTGAGCTCTCTGGAGCAGGTTTTCATTAAGTATCTCTCAATACTATACTCCGTTCATCTTTGCCTCGATCCTGACTTGTCTCCGAGTCCCTGCCGCTGAAAAACATCCCCACAGCATGATGCTGCCACCACCATAATTCCTTGTAGGGATGGTGCCAGGTTTCCTCCAATCTTGGTTTCTTCAGACCAGATAATCTTGTTCTCATGGTCTGATAGTCTTTAGGTGCCTTTTGGCAAACTCGAAGCGGGCTGTCATGTGCCTTTTACTGAGGAGTGGCTTCTGTCCGGCCACTCTACAATAAAGGCCTGATTGGTGAAGTGCTTCAGAGATGGTTGTCCTTCTGGAAGGTTCTCCCATCTCCACAGAGGAACTCTAGAGCTCTGTGAGCGTGACCATCGGTTTCTTGGTCACCTCCCTGACCAAGGCCTTTCTCCCCCGATTGCTCAGTTTGGCCGGGCGGCCAGCTCTAGGAAGAGTCTTGGTGGTTCCAAACTTCTTCCATTTAAGAATGACGGAGGCCACTGTGTTCTTGGGGACCTTCAATGCTGCAGAATCTTTTTTGGTACCCTTCCCCAGATCTGTGCCTCAACACAATCCTGTCTTGGAGCTCTAATGACAATTAATTCTACCTCATGGCTTGGTTTTTGCTCTGACATGCACTGCCAACTGTGGGACCTTATATAGACAGGTATGTGCCATTCCAAATCAAGTCCAATCAATTTAATTTACCACAGGTGGACTCCAATCAAGTTGTGGAAACATCTTAAGAATGATCAATGGAAACAGGATGCACCTGAGCTCAATTTCGAGTCTCATAGCAAAGGGTCTGAATTGTTATATAAATAAGGTATTTCTGTTATAACATTTTAATAAATTAGCAACATTTAAAAAAAAAAATGTTTTCGCTTTGTCATTATGGGGTATTGTGTGTATTGTTGAGGATTTTTATTTATTTAATCCATTTCAGAATAAGGCTGTAACGTGACAAAATGTGGAAAAATTCAAGGACTCTGAATACTTTCCGAAGGCACTGTATGCGTTCTCACAGACTGTGAGTCAAACAGACATACAGACACACCCCTTTGTGCCTTGTCTGTGGGAAGGCAGTCTGTAGTGGGGGTATGTCACGCCAGCAATAGACATTGGGGGCTGCCCAGATATGGACATACACTATGGGAACGAAGCTTTGCCAAAAGTCCTCCAGTAAAACATAAAGTGGGTGAATCAGAGCGAGAAAGTGTGTGTGTGTGTGTGTGTGTGTGTGTGTGTGTGTGTGTGTGTGTGTGTGTGTGTGTGTGTGTGTGTGTGTGTGTGTGTGTGTGTGTGTGTGTGTGTGTGTGTGTGTGTGTGTGTGTGTGTGTGTGTGTGTGTGTGTGTGTGATCGGTAGAGGTATATGTTATGGTGAGAATGTGTGTGTGTTTGGGGGATCTGAGAAATAAGTCTGTCTGAAGAGATGAGTCTTCAATTTGGTGCCTTTCCATATGTGGTCAGAGTCAAGGCAAACAGAATCTCTGCATATGCTTTTGTCTTTCTTCCTATTTTCTACTCTCTCCCCTTTCTCTCTCGCTCCACCCTCCTCTCTACCCTCTCCATCTTTCTCCACCACCCTTGCCCCCCCATTTCTATTCCTCCCCCACCCCCTCTCTAACACTCTCGCCATGTGGTGGTAAATTATATACTGTTTGAGTGATTAGACTTCTACATTCCAAACCTGGAGCGTGTCCCAAATGTCCATTAAAGCATAAGAGGGAGGGAGAGCAAACACCCCTTGCGACTTACTGACGCACATTCACAGACACGCACACACACACACACACACACACAGGTTATCTTATCAGTCTCTCTTATTGAATATTCCACCACTAGACATGTGTAACTGCTGCCCTCATTTTCCATCTCACTAATCTTGATAGCTTAGTAAGTGAGCAATATTCGTCTGCTGCCATCTGCTGTAATTTGCTTCCTGTTTTCTGATAGTGGAAGTACCTGCACTTGTAAGTAGCACGGTAAAGTATCTCCTTGCCGTATAGAGGCCATGCTACTTTGTTTTTGGGGCTGTCTGACTTTCTGTTGCTCTGTGTTTCTAGATGAAGTTGTGACCTGAATGTGAAAGCCAGCTGAGTGATATGGATAACATGGAGCAGTGTGGACCAGTCACCAACAGAGGGCGGTGTTCTACAGCCCATCACCACATACTGGACCAACCATCGGACTCCTCATCGCCCCTTCTCTCAGAGGACCTGTGATACACTGACCTCTCCATCCAGAAACCAATACAATCGGATATATACATATATCAAATATACACAAACATACCAAGGAAAATAGCTCAAACACACAGATGAATGTCCATCCACGTACATCAGTATGGATACAGCCACACCAAGATGAATCTTCTCTAAGGGATTTATCCACTAGTCTGGACTGAGTTGTTGTAGGGCAGGGGTTAGGGTTGTGACTGGGACTCCACAGTGGTGTAGGGCAGAGGTAAGTGTCGGGACTGGGTGTAGAACAGGGGTTAGGGTTGGGACTGGGACACCAGCGAGGATGCTGTCTATGGTGATACTCGGTGTTTTCCTGTCCCTGCTCATCCTGCTGACAGTGTGTGGTAACGTCCTGGTTTGTCTGGCCGTCTGCGCCACACGACGTCTCCGCTGCCTCACCAACTGTTTCATCGTCTCCCTCGCCATCACTGACCTGCTGCTTGGCATGCTTGTCCTGCCTTTCTCCGCCCTCCTCCAGCTCAGCGATTGGCCTCTGGGGCCGACCATCTGCAACATCTACATCTCATTGGATGTTATGTTATGCACCGCCTCCATCCTCACGCTATTGGCCATCAGCCTGGACCGCTACCTGGCCGTGACCGCGCCCCTTAGATACTCCTCACTGGTGTTGCCGAGGCGAGTTGCCTTTGCTATGGCGTTGGTGTGGGCGGTGTCGCTAGCCGTGTCATTCCTGCCAATCCACCTGGGATGGAACACTGTGGACGGCAACGTGCAGAATCGCGGCCAGGGGGACAACATGACAGAGTGTAACTTTGAGCTGAACCCATCGTACGCTGTTGTGGACTCCTCCTTAACCTTCTACCTCCCCCTGCTGATCATGTGCTGGACCTACCACCGTATTCTTCGCATCGCCCGGGCGCAGGCAAGGCGCATCATCCGCGCACACCCCAGACTTAACAACAACAACAGCTCCTCGTCAGCCCCTCGTCAGCTGACCTCAGTAACAGCGGTGGCTCTACGGGAACACAAAGCCACAGTGACTCTAGCTGCAGTGATCGGGGTGTTCGTGGTGTGCTGGCTGCCCTACTTCACCCTGTTTACCATTATGGGTCTGAAGAAGCAGAACTACCCAGCAGCCTACCCCGTGGTGCAGTGGCTGGGGTACATCAACTCTGCTCTGAACCCTTTGCTCTACGCTGCCCTAAACAGAGACTTTAGGTCCGCCTACGCCCGCCTGCTGCGCTGTGGTTACTACGGATACGGCAGGGGGAGGGGCCGGCCACCATCCCCCAACTCATTCATGACAGGTAAAAGGAACAAGGGAAAAGACAACATACACTGGGAAGGAACATACACAATAACTCTTAACTCCAAAATCCTTTTTTTCTGGGGTCTAATCAAATCAAATCACATCAAACTTTATTTGTCACATGAGCCGAATACAAGTGCAGACCTTACCGTGAAATGCTTACTTACAAGCCCTTAACCAACAGTGCAGTTCAAGAAGAGTTAAGAAAATATTTACTAAATAAACTAAAGTAAAAAAGAATAATAAAAAGTAACACAATAAAATAACAATAACGAGGCTATATATAGGGGGTACAGGTACCGAGTCAGTGTGCGGGGGTACAAGTTAGTTGAGGTAATTTGTACATGTAGGTAGGGGTGAAGTGACTATGAATAGATAATAAACACTGAGTAGCAGCAGTGTACAAAACAAATGGGGGGGGGGGGGGGGGGGGTTCAGGTCAATGTAAATAGTCCGGTGGCCATTTGATTAATTGTTCAGTAGTCTTATGTCTTGGGGTTAGAAGCTGTTAAGGAGCCTTTTGGTCCCAGACTTGGCGCTCCAGTTCCGCTTGCAGTGTGGTAGCAGAGAGAACAGTATATGACTTAGGTAACTGGGGTCTCTGACAATTTTATGGGCTTTCCTCTGACATCGCCTATTATATAGGTCCTGGATGGCAGGAAGCTTGGCCCCAGTGATGTACTGGGCAATACACACTACCCTCTTTAGCACCTTATGGTCAGATGCCGAGCAGTTGCCAGACCATGCGGTGAAACAACCAGTCAGGATGCTCTCGATGGTGCAGCTGTAGAACTTTTTGAGGATCTGGCGACCCATACCAAATCTTTTCAGTCTCCTGAGGGGGAAAAGGTTTTGTCGTGCCCTCTTCATGACTGTCTTGGTGTGTTTGGACCATGATAGTTCATTGATGATGTGGACACCAAGGAGCTTGAAACTCTCTACCCGCTCCACTTCAGCCCCGTCGATATTAATGGGGTTTGTCTTCTTTGTCTTGCTCACATTGAGGGAGAGGTTGTTGTCCTGGCACCACACTGCCAGGTATCTAACCTCCTCCCTATAGGCTTTCTCATCGTTGTCGGTGATCAGGCCTACCACTCCGTTGTCGTCAGCAAACTTAATGATGGTTTTGGAGTCTTGTTTGGCCACGCAGTCATGGGTGAACAGGGAGTACAGGAGGAGACTAATTACACACCCCTGAGGGGCCCCAGTGTTGAGGATCAGCATGGCAGACGTGTTGTTATCTACCCTTACCACCTGGGGGCGGTCTGTTAGGAAGTCCAGGATCTAGTTGCAGAGGGGGGTGTTTAGTCCCAGCTTAGTGATGAGCTTCGTGGGCACTATGGTGTTGAACGAGGAGCTGTAGTCAATGAACAGCATTCTCACATAGGTGTTCCTTTTGTCCAGTTGGGATAGGGCGGTGTGGAGTGTATTTCAGATTGCGTCATCTGTAGATCTGTTGGGGCGGTACACGAATTGGAGTGGGTCTAGGGTTTCCGGGATGATGGTGTTGATGTGAGCCATGACCAGCCTTTCAAAGAAGTTCATGACTACCGACGAGAGTGCTACAGTGGCTTGCAAAAGTATTCACCTCCCTTGGCATTTTTCCTATTTTGTTGCCTTACAACCTGAAATTAAAATAGATTTTTGGGGGGTTTGTATCATTTAATTTACACAACATGCCTACCACTTTGAAGATGCAAAATATTTTTTATGGTGACACAAACAAGAACAGAAAACTTGAGCTTGCATAACTATTCACCCCCCCAAAGTCAATACTTTGTAGAGCCACCTTTTGCAGCAATTCCAGCTGCAAGTTTCTTGGGGTATGTCTCTATAAGCTTGGCACATCTAGCCACTGGGATTTTTGCCTATTCCTCAAGGCAAAACTGCTCCAGCTCCTTCAAGTTGGATGGGTTCCGCTGGTATACAGCAATCTTTAAGTCATACCACAGATTTTCAATTGGATTGAGGTCTCGGCTTTGACTAGGCCATTCCAAGACATGTAAGTGTTTCCCCTTAAACCACTCGAGTGTTGCTTTAGCAGTATGCTTAGGGTCATTGTCCTGCTGGAAGGTGAACCTCTGTCCCAGTCTCAAATCTCTGGAAGACTGAAACAGGTTTCCCTCAAGAATTTCCCTGTATTTAGCGCCATCCATCATTCCTTCAATTCTGACCAATTTCACAGTCCCTGCCGATGAAAAACATCCCCACTTAATGATGCTGCCACCGCCAATATTCACTGTGGGGATGGTGTTCTCGGGGTGATGCGACGTGTTGGGTTTGCACCAGACAGCGTTTTCCTTGATGACCATAAAGCTCCATTTTAGTCTTATCTGACCAGAGTACCTTCTTCCATATGTTTGGGGAGTCTCCCACATGCCTTTTGGTGAACACCAAACGTGTTTGCTTATTCTTTTCTTTAAGCAATGGCTTTTTTCTGGCCACTCTTCCGTAAAGCCCAGCTCTGTGGAGTGTACGGCTTAAAGTGGTCCTATGGACAGATACTCCAATCTCCGCTGTGGAGTTTTGCAGCTCCTTCAGGGTTATCTTTGGTCTCTTTCTTGCCTCTCAGATTAATGCCCTCCTTGCCTGGTCCATGAGTTTTGGTGGGCAGCCATCTCTTGGCAGGTTTGCTGTGGTGCAATGTTCTTTCCATTTTTTAATAATGGATTTAATGGTGCCCCGTGGGATGTTCAAAGTTTAAGAAAAAAATGTATAACCCAATCCTGATCTGTACTTCTCCACAACTTTGTCCCTGACCTGTTTGGAGAGCTCTTTGGTCTTCATGGTGCCGCTTGCTTGTTGGTGACCTTTGCTTAGTGGTGTTGCAGACTCTGGGGCCTTTCAGAACAGATGTATATATACTGAGATCATGTGACACTTAGATTGCACACAGGTGGACTTTATTTAACTAATTATATGACTTCTGAAGGTAATTGGTTGCACCAGATCTTATTTAGGGGCTTCATAGCAAAGGGGGTGAATACATATGGGCACACCACTTTTCCGTTTAAATTTTTTTCACATTTTTTGAAACAAATAATTATTTTCACTTCACCAATTTGGACTATTTTGTGTATGTCCATTACATGAAATCCAAATAAAAATCCATTTCATTTATTACAGACTCGGTCAATGGTGAGACTGTGTGGACAAAATATACAATTCTTGTCTTCTGGTCTTGTATCCCTCTCAGGTGGGGGGAAAGTATGTGGAGGGGAGGTGGATCTGCTGTGTGGACACACCTCTTCCTGCAGGGCGGGGCCAAGTGAGACAGGTATGACGCTACAGGAAGTCAGCAGAGGAACGGCCACGCTGTCTCCTCAGCACAGCAATGGGGCCGCTGTCGCCAACGGCAACGACAGGTAATGAGAGATCACTACTGAGCTAAACAAAAAGTACCAAATGATCTGTATAATAATCTGTATTATAACACAGTTGATACCTTATACCATTATGTGTCCTGTGTGTCAGATCCTGCTGACCCTGCGTCTAACTGTGAGGAGGATTCAGTGTCCCACCAGTCATGAACGCTGAGCCCAGCCAGCCTGACCCACACACCTAGCCCAGGGGTCAATCACATCGCTGACAAGTAAGACACACCCTGAAGTTATTCATGAGTTCCTAAGAAGGCCATTGATGAAAGCTAAAACTTCAATCTTGTAATAGTTACACAAATAACATAAGATGTTTTATTACGGTGAGAAAACGTGGCGCCTTTTTCCTTTCCAATAAAATGTTCATAAAAAACGAACCACTACTCTATGTTCTCCTCCAGGACACAGGGACTATTTGGCCATCTCCAGAAAGGAGAGCAGGCTACGGATGTGAAGGAACTCATCCAAAATATCACAGGCAATCCAGAACAAGGATACAGAGGACTTTCAACCAAAAAAACATTTATCCCTTCAACCAATGAGCAGTGACTGGGGAAAGACACGAGTCACTTTGTTCTCGAACACTGATACCTGGAAAGAAATATCACGGGATGGACAGAGAGACAGAAAGACTAAAACTCTCTCCCCAGACTGGTAGTGGACTCTAACCACTGGTGTTATTCATATGAACCTGAGTGTAACCTTCCAATGTAGCAGATACTTTGCCCCCAAGCAATGGAATATGATACCACAATCTGACAAGGAGACTAGACGCTTAGCAATTATTTAATTTATATCAAAATAATCAGTCTTCTGAGAGAAAAATAAAAACTATCTTTGACAGTGTTTGATCTTTATGAGGAATTGCTTGATTGTGCAGCTACTGTATATGGGTCCTCTGTGATGTTGTTATAGATGTATTGTATGTGTACACGTACTGGACTGAAACATGCCTCAGAAGGTCTTGGAATCCAATATTTGTCATTTCTAACCACTCTGTTCTTGTAAGGTTGTGAAGGTATGCCCCCTACATCCAGGGATGGTACTGAATGCCGGTGGTGGAGCGGTGCAATAAATGGTATTTACCAGTAGTCAAGGATTCTAATAATAGTATAGCATGTATTTGCTTCAGGAGCTCTGTCATGGTAGCCTAATCAGAACTTTGTACAAAAATGATGAAAAATAAAAGTAAAGTTCTTGAAAAAAAAGGACATAACTTGTTATTTAGGACAAATTAACAGAGGTTTTTAGTTTGTAAAGAAATGTAGCATATTGCTGGTCTGCACACATCAACAGCCAGTCGCTTAGGCCCACCTGCGTGTGTGTGTGGTGGTACTAATGGTTTCTCACAACTGATGGCTTATACGGTTGTGGTTAGATGAAAGTGACTTTACGCAGCAGGTTATGAGAACTAACGCAGCAGGTTAGGAAATTTAAAATAGCAGGTTAGGAGAATTGGAATAAGGTTAGGAAAAGCTCAAATGCTACAGTTGTCCCCGACGCGACAACTCGATGGAGTTGTACTCCATTCACAGACAACCATAAAAGCCATCAGTTCCAAGAAACCATCCGTAGCCTACCGCCACACCGGTCTGCACACATTAACCTCCCGTCGCTTACAGAAGCAGCATTGAGCTGGCACTGAAATACCTTTAAGAAATACACTGTTTAAGAATTAGCGGGTATGCTAGTAGGCTAGTGCTAACCTCATAGCTAGGTCTACAGAGGCAGCTATACAGTAAGGATAATTTTACATAGCAAATATCATTTACCAAAAAATAAAATAGACCATTCTTGATTAGAATAAACTAAGTTATATTGAAAATTCTAACTAAATTGCCCCCCCCCCTCCCCCCCTCTCGCCCAGTCTGTAGAAATATACGATAACTGAAACTAAAATCAATGTTAGGCCTACAAAACTCAAGGAAAGAAACCGGGCACTCGATCAACCTTAATGACTGTCCCAAGGAGGAGACTTGTGAGTGAGATGTGTTTACAAGCGTTCTGATGAGGCAGAAACTGTCTTGGAATCTGATATGTGTCATCTCCTTTCTAACCACAGCAGGCTACAGTCAGTGTTCTCCATTTCCACAATCCATCCATCGAGTCAACAAAGCACATGAATCCTATCTAAAGAATGCTTACTGATATAGAGGCAAGTGCGGAGAATGGGCAGATACGAGTGTCTGTTCTCACCTACAATATGGAGGTCAGTTTGGGTCTTAGAGCTTTATTCAATCAGATCCGCTTTAGCCAACACCCGCATAACAGTTGTTTTGGTGTGTCAAAGGTGGAACTGCTTTAGAGCTGTCAAATCCACAAGTGGCTCCCGGCATTACACCTAAAGTGAACATTGCCAACGTCTGCACGGAGTTGCATTAACAGAAATCCCATGCAGCCTTGTTTACAAGTTTCAACACCGGAACTTGAGTTGTAATGTACACCTCATTAGGATTTGAGTAAGAGATGGATTGAAATGTACATAATGGGTACCCGGAGGAAAATGGGGGAGGGTCATGATTTTTCAATTTCAGTCAATTTAGATGTTTTTTTTTATGGAACCTTTATTTAACTAGGCAAGTCAGTTAAGAACAAATTCTTATTTACAATGACGGCCTCTCCGGCCAAACCCGGACGACGCTGGGCCAATTGTGTGCCGCCCTATGGGACTCCCAATCACGGCCGGATGTGATGCAGCCTGGATTCAAACCAGAGACCGCTGCGCCACTCAGGAGTGTTAAAGAGGAGGGTTTAGTATTTTATCTAGTCCAGGGGAGGGTCATGTCATTTGTAATTGATGAGATGTTAATATGTCTCAGTGTTTTAGAAGGAGTTGCTTATAAGGCTATATATCGATGTGTGATTCTTTCCCATGATGTGGGATTATTTATCAGAGTTATTGACCTCCCAAAAAGTCAGATTTGAGTAATTTACATTGTGGTGCTGAAACTTGAAGAAGCAGCCGCGGCACAATCAATCAGAAATGGACAGCTCATGGTGCTGAAACTTCAATCAGAAATGGACAGCTCATGGTGCTGAGAAGGCATTTCAACCGTCTTTATTTTAGACTTTACGAACAACAGGAGGGCTTTGTGTTGGAGCCTATTTCTTCCTATTTAAGAACATAAGGAAGAACATAACCTGTTTGACAGACGAAATTAGGCTGTTATTAAGTGAAAACCAAGACTGGAATTGTTGGAGTATGAGAAGGTATGCCATAGACCTGTACAGACCTACCTACCCCTTGTCAGCTTAATTTTTTAAAGAAAATAAAACGGATCCGAAAATATAAAGTGATTTATAACAGCGCTTCGGTCCGCGATGCTTTATGCTAAAAACAAGCTGTTGTGACTCCAGTGTATATGGGAATATCACTGTTTAATTTCTTTGGCATTCAGAGGCTGAGCTACAACGTTCAATAGCCGAGGAGACAAAAACATGACTTTGCTTGGGAAGTAATCTAATTCTCTCACTGTCAATTGATTAAGTTATTCACTTTCTGTACAGTAGAAGATGTTTAAACCCAGACAGCTTTTAGGGAAACACGTGTGACCTTCTCTCGTTGGGTTAAACCACTGAAGAAGAGTAGCCAGTAGATAATTAAAGCTTACGTTTTTCTGCGTTGGTAGGCTTACTCTGTCTGAGGTGGAAAGGTAGGCCTAACTTTTGAAATGACCACGCTCAGATTCCTAATGATGTCTCAGATTTTGTTATTTGCAAACAGGGACCGTTTCGTTGCAAACAAGACACACAGATTTGGCATCGGAGAAACATGAATAGATGAACACATAGGCCTATCTCTCTGTGATTTCAGTCATTTGTGTGGTATTAAAAAAGATTCCACTAATACGTAAAATTACATAGAATGTTAATGAAAAGCCATTTTTTTCTCGGACCTGCAAATACAATGATAGATTCATGCAATGCTTTTACTATAAAGGAGATATTTCCACCCCTACTCTTGTCCACGGTGGTCTGCAAACCCACAACCTTCTGGCCCGCAGCCACGAGTGCTATAAAAACTCCTGCATTGTCATGAAATGCTTACAGGACGAAGAACAGTTTCTAAAATGGCATATCCTAGGCCCTGGTCTGTCCAAGAAGTGAGGGTAAACAGTAGACATGTTCTCTGCTATCCACTTTATGTTTTAATTATTATTTGGGGTATACGGGAGGGTCATCCATTTTCATTTCAGAGAGGTCCGATATTCTCCATGTAACCCTTATAATACTGTAAATAACATTCACTCCCTAATCATTTCTATATAGCCTACACTTTGTTGTTCTGAACTTCTAACGAGAGTGGGGCGGGTGTGGCTTCTGTGACAATGATCTCCAGAGCCATGTCACTAGTTACCACAGCCACAAAGTCAAAATTGACTATAATCGTAAAAATGCATGGTTTATTTTTTTAAAGATTAGGGTTCGGCATAAGGTTAGTAGTGTGGTTAACGTTAGGGTTAAGGTTAGGGATCGGTTTAAAATCTGATTTTTAAAGAGCGACTGACCCTAAAATCCAACTAATCCCTTTAAAAACAGCCTATGTGGCATCGATATGAGTCAGAATAATTTTTTCTAATGCCAAAATTGACTACAAAGTGTAAATAGGATCATTTTTGGTCATTAAGTCAGTCTTGTCGGAAGTTTGGAGTAATGAGTAAATTAAGGTTGGGATTACAATTATGTCAACAATTCATACCCCCTTTTGCCAACCTCCATGTGCAAATCGCACCTCGGGCCCCTTTGCTTCGCCTCATGATTGGGGCTCCTTTGTTTCATCTGCCCCCAAAGGATCACGGCCGCTTGAGACTGAAAAGCCCTATAGGGCTTGACCACAGCCAACTCTGGCTTGCATGCCCTGCGGAAGGACCCTAGTACCCTACCATGCGGACGGAATAGGTGGTTGGAATCCATTGGTCCCTAATGGTGGTGAGTATACTGGTAGCTAGACCATAGACTGCTGATTAAGTGTCTGCTTTTGTATATTTTCATCATCATTATCACTATCATTGCTAGCATAGCTGACATTACCTAACTAGCTAGCTAACTACCTAACTAGCTAGCTGGGAATGTCAATGAAATGGGAAAGGTGCACATTAGTTCTATTAGCACAACCCTGCTTCCATGGTATTATGTAAAGGGTTGTTTATCCTACATGGACCTGTTACTACATTTGAAAACTATCGAATCACGTAGTTTAGAATACCTACATAAATTCAGCAATTGCATTCTTCTCATATTACTCTGTAGGATACTGACCCGTTGAAAGCTTCCGCCAGCACATCGCCATACATCTGCCTGTAGTTATTGAACGTGTTTGTTGTGATTGTTTGTTGTGATTGAGTGGGGGGAAACAGCTGAGGGCAACGTTCTAACAGATGGGTGCCTCTTGGCTGTACCAACTCTAGTTTGGCTTCTGTCATGGCCGTCAGCATTTCATGAGGAGAAACACAACAACAAAAAAGGCCAAATCAGTGGGTGCAGTTCCCCTATAAAAAAGAGAAATTGTGGAAATAGGCGGGGTTTATGACTTTGTGGCTGTGGTAACTGGTGACGGCCCAAGAGCAACTGCTCACCGATTTGACGACTCCAACGCAATTCCACCTCTGACACCGCCAAAAACATCCGCTATACGGGTGTCTGCTATCGCCGGTTAATGCTTGATCTGATTGAATCTAGGCCTTAGAGGAAGAAGCAGATGAGACCAGGAGAAGAGTGGGAAGAGGGGAGGAGAGCAGGAGAAGAGTGGGACGAGAGGAGGAGAGCAGTAGAAGTGAAAGACAGCGAAAGAGGAAGGATACGGCGCCCCAGAGAGGCTGGAGTCATAACTCATCTTTTATTAAAAATAATGAAAAAAGTTAATGAGTTAATAAGATCTGGAGAGAGGAGGGGTGGAGAGCATGGGAGGACGGAGGGAGAGAGAGAAAGAAAGGAGACCAGACAAAAAGATAGATTGGGACATAGGCAGAGATCAGATAGTGGAGTTATGTAGCACAGTTCACACTTGCCTCCATCATTTGTTGAACATTTACAAACACCAAGATATCTTCCAAAACATTTCGGATGGATTCCCTTGAAAGATTTAGAAGGATGGTTTGTTTAGTTTAACTCCAATCAACTTCAAGAAGCTATTTTCTGATGAGCCAACTCCCACAGTCATAGCCTTGTAATTAAATGTAGTTAGTAAGCAATTAACAGTGAAGCAGCTTCACATTGTCTCCTTCCACTAGGGTTCTGCATTAACACTGGATTATGGGAGAGATACTGTTTGGAGAAGAACTCTCTATGGTCCATATTTGCATACGGACAAATGATGGATTAATTACTATTAAAACATCAGCATCTTAATGAGTTAGAAAGCAATTAAGAGGTTGTTAGCAATAACACAGAACAGCTCGGAACACACATAGGTGTTTAGAGAGAACACAAACACACATACCGGTATGTACAAGATGTAGAAAGAAAGAAAGTTACAGACAGAATATTTTCTCCCCTCACCCTCCCACCCTGTGCTTCTCTATCTCAGTCTCTCTATCTCAGTCTTCCTTTCTTTTTTCCTCTCTCTTTTTCCCTCTCCCCCTCTTTTTCCACTATTATCTGTCTCTCTTTCCCTTTTTCCCTGAAACATGCTTACAGGGTGCAGTCCTGTGAAGGAATTTAATATGCAACTTTATATGAGAAACCTATTGTATGTGTCTCTGCCCATTCGGACTGCAATCTATCGGTTAGCCGGGCTAATGCAATAGAGAGAGCCTGGGCTATTTATCACAGCAAAGCCAAGCCTATATCTTCCTCTCTCACTATCTCTCTCCCATTCTCTCTCTCTCACACTCTATCTCTCTACTTATCCATCTTTCTCTTGTTCTCTCTTCTTCCCTCCCGTTCTCTCTCTCACAACTATCTCTCTGCACATTCCTCTCTCTCTCTCTCTCTCTCTCTCTCAACTATCTCTCTGCACATTCCTCTCTCTCGTTCTCTCTCCCTCTCTCCCTCTCTCTCCTTTTCTCTCTTTGTCTTTATTCTACTCATACATTCCAGCGTGTGATTAAATCACTGGAACGATGAGCTATCACTGTCCAGAGGGCTTCTCTGTGTTGGAGATTGGGATTCTGCATTATCCAGCAACACTGGTCATTTCAACCATGTTTAAAGTCAAGACTTTAAAAAACAAAGAAAACAAGTTTAGTGTCTTTATACTTGTTCTTGAATGTCCCCTTCCTCTCACACACGTAGGCTACACACACTCACACATACAAACAAACACAAACACAAACACACACACACAGAGACTAGGCTTGGGTGGTACCCAGATTGTCATACTGACCTTGTGCCATCCCGGGATTTTCAGTAATACAGACCCTGAACACAAGGGGCACTATTTTCAAACCCCACTGAGCCTCTGTAATCCAAAGGTTAGCAATGTTAAAAAGTACATATAAAATCCCATAGAGAATGCTAACTAAATGCTATCAAGTGCATTGTGAACATTTTATACTGTCTGACCTAAACTATTTGCAGGACAGACATCCCAGCTCATAAAGTTATACAATTTACTCAAAAATGCTACTAACAGTTTTCTGCACGCACAAAACATTATTAGACAGAAAGGCTCTTGATCCAGGAGGGGATTCTCTGCTGATACCAAGCGAAGCATGATTTTGAAAGAAGCTAACCACTAGCTAGGTAGCTAACTAGCTACTAAATTAGCAGACCAAATGCACAACTGCAGAGCATTTAGCACATTTTAGACAGTTAACTAAATAGTTATAAGATATCTAGCCGGCAAAGATTTAGTTCTGAATTCCATACAGTAACTAGATCACCTGGCGACCGCTGCACAACAGTGAGTGACTCACAAGGCTCTGGTCTCTTGTTGTTGTGTTCTTGTAAACAAACACCACATGACTGGGAACAACTAGTAAGCTTCATTATTCAAAATGATGTGACAGGTGAAATGAGGAATACAGCATTGCACAAGTGGACTGCAGGTGTTTACTTAAAAAGTGGCTACAAATATTCACATTTATATTAAAAAAAAAATAGTTTCAACAGTATTGACGGTATTGAAAAACTATTTCCAAATACCCTGGTATACGGTATATACAGTATACCGCCCAAGCCTAACGGACAGACACACAGACACACAAACACAAAACTTTTGCATTAGCATACAGACTGATGAGCCACCTGCAGCGATTAAAAAATGCACATTGCTAAATTCATTACACAAATCAGACGGATATATGGCCATTGTGTAATAGCTGATGGCAATTAATAAGAGATTAGTGGTAATCAGACTTATAATAACATCTCACCCAGAGGGCACTGCTGGAAATTAATAACCACACATGCATCTTCACAAACACACACACAAACAGGTGAGAGCACACACATCTCTGGTAAGTTATTCATGAAGAACCTGAATGGTGCAATACAATCTCTCTCTCTCTCTCTCTCTCTCTCTCTCTCTCTCTCTCTCTCTCTCTCTCTCTCTCTCTCTCTCTCTCTCTCTCTCTCTCTCTCTCTCTCTCTCTCTCTCTCTCTCTCTCTCTCTCTCTCTCTCTCTCTCTCTCTCTCTCTCTCTCTCTCTCTCTCTCTCTCTCTCAGTTTGTAGCACAATCTGCTGAACTGTGTCAGCCAACCTCCTTTTCACTGCAGTGGGAGATCCCCATTGAAGACTGTGTTTCAATGTGTGTACAGTATCAATGATTGAGGGTGTGTGGTGTGTGTGTGTGAGTGGGGGGGGGGGGGGGGTCACAGAGATGGGGAGGGGGCAGCTGGATACTCTCCCCACCCCTAGGGGTCCTCACACCAATCAGCAGAGTGCACTGAGAATCAATTAACACCAGTGGGAGGGGGCAGAGGGTACGGACACACACGCACACACAGACTCCCCGTCCACACACACACTCTGTCCACACACATGGTCCTGTCCGAGAAAATATCCATCAGAACGCACACACGTGTTGTATGCCAAAAACCACACACACACACAGAATTACACATGCTCATAAGCTTGTGTGTGTGTGTGTGTGTGTGTGTGTGTGTGTGTGTGTGTGTGTGTGTGTGTGTGTGTGTGTGTGTGTGTGTGTGTGTGTGTGTGTGTGTGTGTGTGTGTGTGTGTGTGTGTGTGTGTATCTCACTCTCCTGGTGTGCCCCGGTCTCTGGTGGTGAGAGGTTGGGGAACAGATTGGGGGTCAGCAGGGGAGGCAGGCCTGGGTCAACCCCATCCGTGTGTGTGTGTGTGTGGAGAGAGAGGGGGTACTATAATCACATGGGTGTAAAATGAATATGATAAATGATGTTCACTCCAAATTAACTTATACAGCCATCCTTTTGAATCCACAGGGAGAGAGAAGGGAAATCCCACTGGTCCAGGTGAGACTAGGAAACCTACTTACCTCTCCCTTTCTTTCTCCCTCTTTCTCTCTCTCTCTCTCTTTATCTCTCTCTCTCTCTCTCTTTATCTCTCTCTCTCTCCCTCTTTCTCTCTCTCTTTCTCTCTCTCTCTCTCCCCTCTCTCTCTCCCTCTTTCTCTCTCTCTCTTTCTCTCTCTCTCTCTCTCCCTCTTTCTCTCTCTCTCTCTCTCTCTCCCTCTTTCTCTCTCTCTTTCTCTCTCTCTCTCTCTCCCTCTTTCTCTCTCTCTTTCTCTCTCTCTCCCTCTTTCTCTCTCTCTCTCTCTCTCTCTCTCTCTCTCTCTCTCTCTCTCTCTCTCTCTCTCTCTCTCTCTCTCTCTCTCTCTCTCTCTCTCTCTCTCTCTCCCTCTCTCTCTCTCTCTCTCTCTCTCTCTCTCTCCCTCTCCCTCTCCCTCTCTCTCTCTCTCTCTCTCTCTCTCTCTCTCTCTCTCTCTCTCTCTCTCTCTCTCTCTCTCTCTCTCTCTCTCTCTCTCTCTCTCTGTCTCTCTCTCTCTCTCTCTCTCTGTCTCTCTTTCTCTCTCTCTCTCTCTCTCTCTCTCTCTCTCTCTCTCTCCCTCTCTCTCTCTTTACATGGTTAAAAAGGCAGACGGCAAAGAACTAGAATGGAATGAGAAGTCAAAAGAGGAGAAAAGTGTGTGGTTCAACAGAAAACTGATTCTCTCCACCGCTCCACTACCGACAGTATCCAGACCCATCTGTTAACCCATTCTACACAGATACACACACACACACACTCTCCTCCTCCCTGCCCTGAGGGAGGGTAAGCTGATAGCCCTGTGCTGGTGTGAGTGACTGGTATTAGTTTCTCCTTCTCTCTCTGATACACACTAATGACGCACCAGGGACTACCTCTGATAAATAATGGGAAATCAATAGAGAAACAGAGCTCCGTGCTCGCTAACATACTACCTCGCTCTCACTCACTAACATACTATCTCTCACTCACTAACATACTATCTCTCTCGCTAACATACTACCTCGCTCTCACTCACTAACATACTATCTCTCTCACTCATTAACATACTATCTCTCTCGCTAACATACTACCTCTCTCTCACTCACTCACTTATATACTACCTCTCGCTCACTAACATACTACCTCTCACTCACTCACTTACATACTATCTCTCCCTCACTCACTAACATACTATCTCTCTCGCTAACATACTACCTCTCTCTCACTCACTCACTTATATACTACCTCTCGCTCACTAACATACTACCTCTCACTCACTCACTTACATACTATCTCTCCCTCACTCACTAACATACTATCTCTCTCGCTAACATACTACCTCTCTCTCACTCACTCACTTATATACTACCTCTCGCTCACAAAGATACTACCTCACGCTCACTAACATACTACCTCTCACTCACTCACTTACATACTACCGCTCTCTCGCTAACATACTACCTCTCTCTCACTCACTAACACACTACCTTTCACTCACTCAGTCACACCTCAGACCAGCACGTGTGTGCAGGGAAATATATGAAAGTTTGTGTGTTGTGTGTGTGTGTGTGTGTGTGTGTGTGTGTGTGTGTGTGTGTGTGTGTGTGTGTGTGTGTGTGTGTGTGTGTGTGTGTGTGTGTGTGTGTGTGTGTCAGACTGCAGCCTGGGGCAGGACAGGTGGGACTGGTGGCAGTGCAGGCCAGGCGAAGCAGGGGACTGGAGTATCTCCTCTATCAGGGAGGGGAGCACTACGGCTGGTGGCAGCTGGTCCCTTCCCCCCCCCCTCCCTTCTCCCCTCCACCAGCACCCCGCGGGTAGGCAACAGGAGGGGTGAGTAGGTCAAAAGGCAGAAGAATGGGCAGAACGGCGACACGCAGGATAATCGGCTTTTATGAAGCGCAGAGAACAGAGAGGGCTGGTAAGCGCTGCTCTGACACAATGATACTGAGATGAACACTAATGAATTAACACATTAACACAGGACCAAGGGGCCTGCAGGTCGCCTCAGCTGCTCACACACAAACACACACACACACACACACAAATCAAGTCTGACACATCTACACACTCGCTAACGTGCTCACTAATTAATTTCATTAGTCATTTGTCAAGGACAGCCAAACGCGTTTCGAAATGTGATGCTTTTTTAAACATTGGGGTGTCTGGGTCTAAAAACTATGAGAGACAGACAGACAGACAGACAGACAGACAGACAGACAGACAGACAGACAGACAGACAGACAGACAGAAAGATTGGTTGACAGATAGACAGGCAGGGATGCAGAGAGACAGACAGTCATGCGGACAGAGAGGCAGTCAGGTAGACATGTAGCAATACAGACAGACAGACAGACAGACAGACAGACAGACAGACAGACAGACAGACAGACAGACAGACAGACAGACAGACAACTCTAACCAAAGCCATGTGATACTCATTAATGTGTTAATGCCGATTCTCTTACATCTCAATCTGGTCCATCCTTTTCCTCTCCATCCATCCCTTTAATTCAAGATTGTGTGGTTACCTTCCTGCCCCCCTCCTCCTCTCCCTCCCCCTTTCTCTTTCTTTCTCGCTGTCTCTGTCTAACCAGCATGAAGAGGCAGAGTGCATTCAACCATCAGAACAAATGTTCCGCACACAAACACACACACACACTCACACACACACACACACACACACACACACACACACACACACTCACACACTTGATCCCAGCCAAACCCCAATCCTTCCCTTTGTTTTTACAAACCAAGAACACAATACTCAACAAATATCTCAAAATAAACGCTCAAAATATATACAATAAAACAAACATTTTCTGTGATTGGGCTTTGTCTTCCAAAACTAGTTTAGCCAATAGTAGCCTACTAAGGACTTTGTGCATGCCCTGTACCCACTTCCACCCCATAGTCCTGTGTTTCATGCTCTAACACAGTGTAAGTCACCGGCAGGGTTATCCTCGTCCCCAAAGAGACTGAAAATCCCGTTCCACCCATCTCCGACCTATTGAATCATCCCACTGAGCATTTCAGCATGCAACACAGTTCACACACTGGGAACGCCATACACTGAGCACGGAAAAGAGAAAACATGATCTTTCTCTTTCATTGTAAACAGAGATTTATTCTGTCAAGCATTGTAGGCTAATGTGAAATAGCCCCAATAAATGTTGTATGACTCAAGCTTAATTGATTGCTATAGCGGCCTGTTGCCCAATAGCCCGCACCAATGTCTTGGAGCTTAATATGTATATTAAACACTTTAAATATTTCATGAGGACGGCAGGAAACGAATCGTTAGGAGCGGTAAAGTTTCATTAGCAACTCCATTTGGCTGCGAGGCAATCTCGTCCTCTACCACTGTCGCTTCTATTGCAATAAAACACATCTCTCTAGTCCCTCTCTCCTTCCTATCCCACACTCATCTCCCCGTTTTCCCTCTCTTTCTACATATCATAATAAAACATTTGTAGATCCTCTTTAAATGCACTATTACTTACGGCTGCCTTTTCATATTCTAACATCACCGGCACTTTAGTGACGACAGAAAAACGCGTCATTCATTATTCAAAAGAGGACGATCACTTCCCTAAGAGAGACAGAAGCCCGCTCGTGAAATTGATAACAGTGGAGACTCGTGCAATAAAAATGGAGCCCGCGGGTGCCACGAGCCCGAACCTCGATTATGCAGATCAAGTGGTAATTTCTCAAACAAATCGCACGCTTTCAGTCTTTTGTTCCATTTTCTTTGGACTGGAGCAAATCTCTCCAGAGAAAGAATGCCAGCTGAATATATTGGCTTTGCAATTTCGCACGAGAATTGACGTTCTAGCAGAGGGTCATTTAGATGAAGAGAGCTCGCCAAAGTCAAGTGTTACGCCAATTACTCGACTAATAATTATAAGCGTTACAGTTATTTTAGACTACTATAGTATTGGCATAGTTGTTTTTTTGTAACCACTATTATATAATTTTTGTTAAAGGCTTTAACATTTTTGTTCGAAAGTAGGCATATCTACAGGGAGTCTTGTTTCCTGATCTGTTTGTGCTCTTGCCAAGTCCATTGGCGTCATTGTCAATCAAGCACACTCTTTTTTATAAAGTTAATATGTTTTGTATCCATTTGCGTATTATTTATTTTTAGTATTTTTATGATTTACTACAGCTATTGTTATTTTATAAACCTAATTATGATTTTATAATCCATACAGTGGGCCTATGATGCTTATATGTAGCTGCTTGTATGTAGTTCTGTCTTTGAGCTGTTCTTGTCTATTGATGTTCTGTATTATGTCATTCTGTATTATGTTTCATGTTGTTGTGGACCCCAGGAAGAGTAGCTGCTGCTTTTGCAACAGCTAATTGGGATCCTAATAAAATACCAAATACCAAAAGCTTTCTCCGCAATTAGTGACATCGGGGGTGGTTTTCCGAGGTACATCGGGGCTAATGGTGACATAATCTCGGAAAATCTGAGGATTACACAAACTCATTTACACCCACGACCCCTGGACCAACGCTTCCCGGTCCCAGTCCGCTCATTCCATTTCCAGTGGCGCCTAGCCTATGGCACGGTCTCCGCCGCGTTCCAAAATCCACAGTGTAGCAAAAAATACGAAAAACACATAGAAAAAAAACAACGGTATATGCGTACAGATTGTCATATAAATCTAAATCGAATGTATGCAATCTAAAAAATAAATATATATCAAACATATCATTTTATAAACCTATGAACAACATACACAATGAAAAGTGTTTATAATTTTAATACGACATAGCCTGATAACTATGTAGGCAGTAGCCTAAATGTGTGCGGTAAAATGAGAGCAGTCCAACAGTCCAATTCTTCCTCGTGGAAATATGACCACCAGCGGGGTCACATATGGCGGGGAAAACTAGCCAATTCTGCCAGTCCGTATTGCTAAATAACCACCGCAAGTTTGAGTTTTTTGATACCTCGTTTATTCGTTTGCAGATAACACATGTATTGTAAACTACTTCAAAAGAATTACGACGAAATCATTATTATTCAGAGAGAAATTTCCACAGGATGAATCTGAAAACCTTAACGCACTTTTGATAAGGAAAAAAAAAACGTTTAATGTTTCGATGGAACAGAATAGCCTAATGTGCATTGGTCAAGAAACAAAAAACAAGATAAACTCAATTTACTCGTGGAACAAATTTGATCGAGTTGATAATTGTGGGCGGTAGGCTGCCTATCTCATATTGACTCATCAAATGAATCATGAAAACAGTTTTATTCATTATAGTTACAGTTATCTATGCGTGTCAAAATGAAAACGTATTGCAACCCAAAATATAGGGTTCAATTATAGGCTAATAGTAAAAAATAAAATAAAAAGGGAAACCTGTGTTGAAAATCTTGGCTATTGTAAATAAATGAAATGAAAATGTTTAATAGGTGAAAGACTAGGCCTATATCAGCACTAGAGATGAGGACAGGAACCCATTTCAGCAAGGCTCTAGCCAGGGGGTCGAGAAACAGTTAATTGTGTCCGTCTTTTCATTGCGTCTGATGGGCAGCAGGTTCCAGCGACCATGCCGACCCTCCACTTCATCTGTACTAGCCCGTGGCCTCGTCACACAATTCCCTTTTTATTAACATTTGATGTGGCACAGCGGTGGTATAGTTTAGGCCTCATAAGGACATAAAGCATTATTCCTATTATAATTATTAATCCTGGCGTGTGTATGACATAACCCACTGGTTTACTTACAGAGGAGGAGTGAACTGTAGCTGTGAACAGATGCTCGTAATCACAACTGAGAGGTGATGCCTCGCTTATTCTATACCTCAAACCAATGGCCCTAACTAAGGACCACTTCAATCCACGACGAATAGAGAGAAACTCTTGTGTTAATAAAGGCCCTCTCGTGTTTCTCATAGAAATAAAATCTATAATACGACTGAAGTGCCTGCATTAATCTCCACTACTCCATACTGGTCCGGAGAGAGACGCACAGTCCACAACACACGTAGCGTTATGGACTGTTTTGCCTATCACAGATATACCACAGAGAAAAAACAGAGGCATAAACAATAAAGAGACAAGGGCTATTGAGATAATCAACGATCAAAACGGAATATTAGACAAATAGGAAAGGCAATAGGAAATATAAATGTAGGTAGGCCTAAGTGTTGCTACTCTTGTCTGTTATTTCAGTTCAATGGGAATATTAGATTACAGCATGCTGCATTTCCATGGAGACCGGGACAATGGTTACAAAATAGAGATTAGAAAACATGGACTCGGATCACCTTTTGAAAACCTGTAAACCCACAACGTCAAGTGAGGGATTGTCCAAACAGGTCAAATTAAAAGGTTTGGAAATCGATGCTCTGATATGGCACTAAATTGACCAACTCTGAGAGCTAGGAAGGAGCATGATGCCAAGTGATACCCACCATGCTTCAATCAGTCATTAAAATGACAACCAATGAACAGTCAAGGCGTTGACAGCATCAACCAATAGAAGCACGGGAATGGGGCTTTTCGGGGGGAAACAGCAAGACCAAGATGTTTTGACGCAGGGAGTAGAGCGTCATAGACGTCTCCAAACGCACATCAAACTTTCACTGGCGCTCCCGAGGATGATCTGAAGGAGGCCTTTCCGAAGTTGCAGACGGTCGGATTTTGAAAGGAAGATGACATTGGAGCCAACGGCATCTTCTCTTTGGCACAAACCGGCCGTTTAACCTCGTAATTTAATTTCCATCCAGTCCAGCCATCCCACGGTCTATTGAAAGGTGAGGATGGAGCGCGCACCCAGCGCCCCAAGTCCTCCTCCCAAAGCGGCCCAGCACGAACCCATCAGCTTCGGTATCGACCAGATACTCAGTAGCAGTGCTGACTCAGAGACCGGCCGGACCAGCAGCAGATACGGTTCGGATACAAGCAGTGGAGACGGTTACCGTTTGGGAAGCCCAACTGGAGGGAACGCTGCCTCCTACACTGCGCTGTCCATCTCCCTCTCCGGCATGGTACCACAGTTAGAGGATCCTGGTTTGTACGGAGTGAACTGTAGCCTGGGCAGCAGAGGAGTGATCCGGGTGCCTGCTCACAGACCGTTGACTACATCGGGGCCGCCGCACTTGATGAGCGCTGTACCCGGGTATGGAGGCCTGTGTTACCCGTGGGTCGGAAATAGGTTCGCCAAGGAAAGGTTATCAGGTAACTTTCCGATAGAACCCTTAGCATCAAATAATGTTATTGGAAAAAATACACAATTTCATGCGCAGTGATTTAGGTTATCTATGTTTCCCGTAATGGCAATTTTACTTTCAATGTGTTCAAAACAGCTTCGTTTACAATAAGCGTGCAATAAGCTTAAAAAAGTGAAAAGACTAATAACAACGATAACGATACAGCAATAAACATTTCAATAATAAGGATGATGTGATCAATAAAATAACAAGGCACATTAATTCAATCTTCAACCTTTTATGCGTACAAAAAATAAGAAAATGTAGGCGTACATTTTTTTTTAAATGCAGTCATTTAGCAGACTCGACCCATGCAATTTTACTGAAATTGTAGCCCGTTTCAATATTTCTCTTAATCATTTAGCCAATGTGAATATTACAATACTTAGCCTATACTATAGCAACGAAAATCACACAAATATTGAATTGGTCTATAAAAAGATGGCCTTTCAAAACGAAATGAGTGAGAAAAATCTCAAACAAATAATTTGGTGCTAGAAGACACTAAGCCTAAATCAATGAAAATGGAGGCATTTACAGAGAGATAAAATAAAATATAAATATACAATTTTGGTGGATTCTTACAGTGCAATTTCAATCAATTATAGGCTACCAATTAAAAAGTTATTAACATACCACGTGAAATAAGAAAACATAATAAACAATAGCATTGTAGCAATTATGTTGGGAGGCATTATTTTCCACAACGATTTTTTTTCGCCATAATTCACACCCAACAGTTTAGCCAAAGATATATGAAGAACTCGAAAACATTCTCGCCAAAAGTGGTCTCCCATAGTTTCAATGTTAGGCCATAATACTATTGATTTATTTACATTTTTTATGTTCAAATTCGGCACCCAGAACTGAAGCCAAAATTATTCACTCCTTGTATTTACTAGGCTATTTCATGTGATTGTTTGTTCACGCTAGAGGAGGCAAGCCTAACTTCAATAGCCAGACAGAACTGCTCGGTTTTATTCAGACGCCAAATTAACCAATAGAATAAATATTCTTCTGCTCTTCAACTTTCTTTCTCAAAAAACATTTATAGCCTAACCTTTGTTTTCGGGTGAGGATTATGTAGGCCCTACAAGTAGGCCTACTGCCAAACCTTGTCAACTGTACAACAAAGTTGGAGGCTCACCTCACTTTTCCACTGCGTAAACTCAACCTCCAGTCTGTCTGTCTTTCTGCTCTCTCCGTCAGCTCTCGTGCCATTCACGGTGACCCGGCGAATAGGTCATCCATACCAGAACCGCACGCCGCCCAAACGGAAAAAGCCTCGGACATCGTTCTCCCGTGTGCAGATTTGTGAATTGGAGAAGCGCTTCCACCGGCAGAAGTACCTCGCGAGCGCCGAGCGGGCCACCCTTGCCAAGAGCCTGAAGATGACGGACGCGCAAGTCAAGACCTGGTTCCAGAACCGACGGACCAAATGGAGGTCAGTTGATCCATGAGCTTAACTGTTTACTCAAACCTTGTGTTGACCTCATATAGAGGGACAGAGGCGCAACTTTGGTTTCAGAAGTGGGGGGGGGACATAATTATTATAATATATTTTTTAATTCAGTTGGATAAACACTCCAAACAGCCTGCCCGACCGCTCGGAGGCATCCGCATGGTCCTAAAACACACCGTTGCCCTGTTTTGTATCACATATAAAACGAGGGGGACCAAAAATGCAATGTCGCCCGACACCAGTGAAAGTTGTGCCCATGGAGATGGATACAGGGCTCTAGTGCCCAAAAGCCCGTTTTAGCATGGGCAGGCCATTGATGACTTTCACCGTTTTGAAGTAGTCAACTGGGTGGGACTTCCTATGGGTTAGGGAATGATCGCATGATTGATTCCATGCGGTTTATCAGGAGGGATCAGCCAATTAATTATACTAGCGAGCAAACATTCCATAACTGCAGATGGCACTAAATCGCCAAACTTGACTTTATACCTTTTCAAACAGCACACTACAGCTGACAGTATGCACCCTTTCAGTTTCTTTGCCAAATCATAGAAGTAGTAGAAGATGAAAACTGCCTACTTCAAAATAGACATGGCCTCAATGGCGCTGCCCATGCTCTCACAGACACCATGCATAGGACAGGTGCAACGATGTGATGTCTATCTAAGTCTATGGTTTACCTCTTCATTTGACATGTTTTCAAATCTCATTCACCAGTCACTTCCGCTCATGTGCAATTAGTCTGGGGAGGAGGTTAGTTTTAGCTTGGCCTTAATGGGGGACTAATCATTTTTGGGTTGTGTGAATGTATAATTGCAGAGGATTTTAAACTAAAGGCAAACAGACGCAGGCTGTTCTTACCATCATGTTTTTTCCTGGCACTCATTTCTATTCCTGGTTCTGCTGGTGGTAGGCCTACAGGATATTCCCATCGTTTTTCGGCGAAGAAACATTTGGGATCTACCAGCTGCCTAGTGTGCTTATTGTGGGCTTGTTCAGGAGAGTCGCCATGATCTATGTACTGTGAAGCCAATTTTTTTACACTTGTGTTATAAGACAAAATAAGCTGTAGATGCATATGGAAAGTTGAGGGGGTATATAAATGTCCACTATAGGCTACCTACATTTGACCGTCGCTGAATGTCAACGTATAAATATTCTTTGTTCATAACTAAATTTTATGCAATTAATCTTTCTCTCTTTTTGCTCTCTCAGGAGACAGACAGCGGAGGAAAGGGAGGCTGAGCGTCAACAGGCCAACCGGCTGATCCTGCAACTGCAGGCCGACGCCCTCCACAAGTCCCTCGGCGAATCAGCAGGCTCCGACCCACTGTGCTCACATAACTCCTCCCTGTACGCCCTGCAGAACATGCAGCCCTGGGCCGAGGAGAGGGAGTAGGAGGAAGTCTCCCCCAACCGCTGTTCCAGGGTCACACATTTGCTCATCCGTCCAATTGGGGTGATCTGATCTGATCCTAGATTATTTGTTGGTGCCAAAATGGAGGGTATGGACAGTGCGATGCCCCTTTGAGACTGTGTAGAGACTAGGCGTCTGATAGGACCACACCATCAACCTGAATGAATGACTGCACTGTCGACATTACACAAGCGCCGTTACCAGTTTCCACAAGTGTTTTTACCCCTGTCTGGCCTTATGTTGCATTCCACACTGTGACACTATGGCTAAAGACTGAGGTTGTAGACTAAAATTGACAGGGAAGGATAGGAGGAGTGTGTGTAAGGTAGAGGGATGGATAGAGGAGTGTAGGAGAGAGGGAGGAAGAGGGGGAGAGAGAGGGAGGAATTGGACAGGGGTTGCAGAAGGATGCATGTCATGTTGTTAATGAAACTTAAACATCCTCAAATGTTTCATTTGTGACAAATTTCCTATGAGGATGTAAATGTTTCATAATTTGTACTTGGGATGTATACATATGTAAATAACGATATAAACTCTTCACTTGAGATCACTTTGCTTATGTTTTTTTGTGACATAGAGACATGAATGGAAAGCTTTAATTACTCACAGCCTCTCTCCCTTGCTAAAGAAGACACTTCAAAGGTCACCACTTTCTCTGAAAAGTTTATTGTTAAATATCATTTTGTACAACATTTCAATATACACCGATGTGATTCCATTTTTTTCTGTCTGCCATTCTCTGTCTGTTAGTCTCACCTTTCTGCGCTTTGCTGATCATGAATCTTGATATTGTATAAAAGTATAGGTGAAGGTAAGGTAATAGGGGACTGTGAAATAAGGGATTCTGTGTTCTGTTGTCAGTAAGTCTTCACATTGATTAGGTTATTGTCATCATCACCCATGTCATGGCTTTCATTCCTATATTCTCAGTGACAAGGTATAATTCTCTCTCTCTCTCTGATGTTGGGTATTGTCTTGAGAGTTGTTACTGTACAGTTGTAATGTCCCACAGGATACCATGCACACACCCATATTGGCACAAAACAAGCATAAGAACACACTTCAAAATAGTGCTGGGCGATTAGCGCTTTTTGAGGTCGGTTCAGTTTTGGTTTGGTTTTTGAAAAATAAAAAAATAAATAATAATAATCACGGTTTTCATATTTTTTTCTATTTTACAATAAATGCATTATGTGTTCAATGCTGTAACAACAATTAATAAAACAATTGATGGTAGTTAGTGACAGCCTATTACTATCAGTTATTAGGCTCTAAAACATAATTATTTCACATTACTTTACTTACAGTAAATTCAATATGTTGGTTGTGTATATTACATATTTGTTTTTAGTATGGTGATACTAAGATATGCAATTACTGCATATCACTTATTAACAAACTTATCACTTATTCACATTACTTTAATAAAATATTTCAGTTGTTGTGTATATTTTTTTAATTTCATTTGATGGCTTAATAGTTTATTCCAAGTCATCATCTCATCTCTGCTCAGGCTGTAGCAGCCAGCCAGCCATCTATCTCTGTTCTCCCAGAGTCATCCTTCAGGATAGCAGACTTACATAGCTGGCTAGCTGCCTGCTGTCCGATGAAATCCCAGTTTAAGTAGTTCTTTAAAGTAGATAAAGCATACTTTTAACACTGCTAAATTTATTTATTTAACTAGGCAAGTCAGTTAAGAAGAACAAATTCTAATTTTCAATGACGGCCTAGGAACAGTGGGTTAACTGCCTTGTTCAGGGGCAGAACGACAGATTTGTACCTTGTCAGCTCGGGGATTTGAGCTTGCAACCTTTCGGTTACTGGCCCAACGCTCTAACCACTAGGCTACTAACAACTATCAATCAATTACATACATTCTCTCCTATCTCTCTATCACTCTTCCTCTGTGTCTGTCTGTCGGCCACACAGGCTTGCCCGGCAAAGAACCAATGAGAACAGGAGGCAGCTAGCTGTAGGCAATGGATTCTGGTCAATGTAGTTCACTACCACGTTTTCGGCGCTTAACTCTGATGAGTTGGACAACATGTCCCAGAGAGAAATCTCTCCAGAGAAATGGCACAAATGGTGCACAACTAAATGGAATTCAAATAATGGAACCAATGTCAGTCAATTAGTTATTTACAAACTGAAAATAAACCAACATTTCGGTTATTCGCTCAGCACTACTTCAAAATTGCCATAGGCCACAGAACATTCAATCCAGGCTCTCTGGGTTGGAATATCATCTGGCCAGGTTGACAGACAAAGAGACAGATCAACGGAGCTCAGTGCAGACAGAAAGATAGAAGCCAAAAACCCAATGACACAAGGCACCACAACACGAAAAACATTGACTAACACTAACACACATACAGTAGGAGTGCTGTATATAGCGGGGTTAGGACTGACTTGTTTTAAATGTATATTTCTTAATATGTTGCGGTCAAATACAGATCACATGACTTCTACAAATGAAAATGTACAGGAAATGTCCTCAATTTGTATTTATAAACTGTATTTGTGGTGAAATTGAGGCCAGTATTCAATCCAAGGAGTGTTATAGAGCGGCGCACTGACTGCCGACAATGCGACTTTTAAGGGCAACTTCCCCGACGTTCAAAGAGATCGCTCTACAGCGCGCCTCGGATTGAATCCCGGCCTGACACAGTGTAGGTATGTGTGTATGTCTTAATATGTGTGTGTATGTCTCTATAATGTCAGTATGTCAATTAACAGGTGTTATATACACTCTCTGAGAGAACAGTAACCATAACAACGACGACAACATCAACAGAACAAGACTGAGAGAGTTCGGACCAAGGGTGAAAGATTACAGGGTCACAGGAAGATCAAAAACAGGTACAAGGGGTCAGAGGTCAGTGGGAGGGGTCATAACCCAGCCTGTTGATTGGTCACTGCCATTGTAACGTGATGGTGAGACACTGTGCCACACGGCAGATGCATATAGCTGTTGCTGGGCGGCCAGTGTTGAGTACCTCTCATAACCATGCTGACAGCAAAGTTTATGTGTGTTCCCTCTTTGCCATTAAATGGTGGGCTGCTCTTTCTTCTCACAGTTCAAAGGTCTTTCCTATCCCTCTTTCATTTTCCCACTGTGTCTCTTTTGTCTGTTTCATTTATATGACGTTTTCGAAAAGCTGCAGGGACCTCATGATGTTTTCATCCTGGGGAAGAAAGTATGAAAAAAAGGAGAAAGCTGATCATGAGAAAAAAAACAGTAACATCTCTGAACTTGCACATACACAGTGGTGGAACAAGTACCCAACTGCCCTACTAGAGAAAAATGTAAAATATCTTAATAGAAAATGACTCAAGTAAAAGTAAAAGTCACCCAGGAAAATTCTACTTGAGTAAAAGTCTAAAAGTATTTGTTTTAAAATATACTTAAGTATCAAAAGTAAAAGTATAAATCACTTCAAATTCCTTATATTAAACAAACCCGATGGCACCATTTTCTTGTTTTTAAATTTATGGAAAGCCACGGGCATACTTCAACATTCAGACATAATTTACAAGCGAAGCATGTGTGTTTAGTGAGTCCACCAGATCAGAGGCAGTAGGGATAACCAGGGATGTTCGGTTGATAACTGCTTGAATTTGACTATTTTCCTGTCCTGCTAAGCATTCAAAATGTAATGAGTACTTTTGGGTGTCAAGGAAAATGTATAGAGTAAAAAGTACAATATTTTCTTAAGGAATGTAGTGAAGTAAAAGTAGTCAAAAATATAAATAGTTAGTTGTTTTTTGTGCTATCTGTACTTTACTTAAGTAGTACTTTAAAGTATCTTTACACTACTGCACATGCTGTACAGTGCTCAGTGTAGTACTCTGACTGTATCACATAAGTACCACTAGGTGGCAACGAAGACTGAGAAGAGGTTATAAATTAAAAGGTCTTACTCAGGCAGTTTAAAATAGAGTACCACATCATGAGTCATAATACCCCAAAAGCCTAGCGGACAAACAAGGAAAGGGTTCCAATAATATTTCCGACACTCATTTTTTCCCCATATGCGATTTTAGAAACACTTAAAATAAGGGCTGTGTTTCGTGTAGGCTCACCCTGGTGTGACGTTTTGATAACCGTGTACATTTCTCTAGGACAAGGTAACTTCTATCGACACAATCGCATGTATTTACCCCCCAAAAATGAAACGCTAATTAGCTGCTAATGTGGCAATCATTTTTTTTTTAAAGACAAATGCCACGATGAGCTGTAGGGGGCCCATGCGCCTGACATCAATGTTTATACTGTATTTTCATTGAATAAATAATTTTGACAGAAACCCTCCAAAAATGTATTCATAAACCTTTTTTTTAACTGACATATGTTCTAGGAAGCTAAATGTTTATTTCTTGGGCTTCGGGCAAGTGACTGAAAAAGTGCCCCAGGTCTTGAAAAATAGTGCAATGAGTGGCGCTTACTCAGGTGTTCCAAAGAGCATATCAGACCGAGAGCCTAATGCTTCTTAGGTAGCTCTTTATGAGTTTTAGTTTAGAAAATATTCTCTCCGCAGAAGCAACAGTTACAGGGATGGTAAAAAACTGCTTGAATACCATAACAACATCAGGAAAACTGGGTTGAAGGGAGTTGTGCTTCAAATACAACAGTTTCGCAACAGTCCCTTATCACTGGTATATCTTGGCATGCATTATTCAAGAATACGTTTAGATTGTGTGCAGCGCCATGAGCATACAATGCACAATGTCTCAGGAAAGGCTGTCTGGGTTGACAATACAGGCCGTGGTGAATACATTTGCTCACAAAAATGCACGGCAACGCAGTCCCATGCTGTAGCTACTATAGGCCTCTACATAAAAAAGAGAGACAAGCACAGACACAAATAGACTTTATTCTATGAGAAAGAAAGAGAAAAAGAAAGACACAGAGAAAGAAAGCAAGGAGGACTTCAGCAGACCAGGGGAGTCTCTCAAATTGGCTATAATTGAATTTAATTTGATTCAATTTAATTTACCTTGAATACCGCAGCCCATTTGTGCAGGCTATTAGCCAGACAGAACCCGCTGAGCTCAACAACAAACAGTGGCTGAATTTATCCTCAAGCCAAGTACTTTTTTCTTAATTGTAAGGCTGTTTGATGTGTAATTTTGATAAAAAGTGTATAAATAGCAACTAAATGCGGTATATAGCTATAGATAGTACACTGCATAATGAAAGCATCCCTAGTAAGCTAGTGTTTTGAGGGTGGACTGACTGTATTATTTGGAATTAAAAGACTGGCTTCAAGCATAACAACTTGCTTTCCAAGCTGGGTGAGAGCCCGAGGATGGCTCGTGTCATGCAGGTTCCGGCAGGCTATACAGAACAATTGATTTGAAAAATCAATTGGTAGCTATCGCATCAAACATTTATTTTACAATCTGCAATGTTAAAATGTCCAACTTTAATTACTGAACAAGCAATTACATTATTGCCTCCAGCCAGCAGTCTACTGTAAATGGCAGCATTTCGACACCATGTACAGCTTTTATGAAATGTTAGGCTTAACATGAGAAAATTACAACCAAATAGGCCTACCAATAAACATTTATCCATTAGCTAAAGCACCGCTATAGGCTACATGCCCTGGCACTAGAGAAAGCATGTCATCGATTCAATAGGCAGCTGCACAGACATGTAGCAATTTCAGCACCATGGACAGTGATCGGTAGTCTATACTTGTGAGTTGCTGTCCGGCTGATGCTTTAAACCTTTTGTCAATAGGGGGAGCAGTTAGCATTTTTTTTTTCCGGGTGTCGCCAAATTAAACTGCCTCGTGCTCAATTCTTGATCGTACAATATGCATATTATTAATTCTATTGGATAGAAAACACTCTCTAGTTTCTATAGCCGTTGGAATTTTGTCTGTGGGTGACCCAGAACTCTTTCTACAGCGAAATCCATGACAGGTACTGCGATGGTCTGAGAGCGAAGCTCTGATTTCAGATCAGTTTTAAAAGTCTGTGTATATCCTATGGAACGACATGAACTGCACCCGCCTTCCCCTGGATGTCAGTAACCAATGAGAAGTGGAATGGGCTTTCTGCGTAGCTCTCAGAGGTTATAAAAGACCAAGGAGTGAGAGTAGCCCCCTTTTCGACGCTGGCCATTACGCAGGAAGGGACCTCCGGATGCCATTTTCAAAGGCTCGGTTATCAACGTGAAATGTATCCGTCTGTAATTTAATTCGATATAGGAGTTAGAAACATCATAACGTAGTTAATTTAAACCGTTTTATAGCAATTTATATCCGTTTAGTGCGATTTTGAGGAATTTATATGTGATGCTCTTTGAAGCTTTGGGCACGTTTCGGGGTCCCGGTCGAACGTTAGTGGGCATTTCGACGGACAGAGGACATCTTTCGACCAAAAGAAGATTAGACCCAAGAAAGGATACATTGCCCAAGAATCTGATGGAAAATCACCTCATAGTAAGAAATATTTAATATGATAAATCGTTGTTCTGTCGAAATATTTTAAACGCATAATCCGCCATTTTGTTTGCTATAGCTTCGCTTGGCGAACCCTGTATTGCACAGTAAGGATAATTTTAGAAATGTAAATCAGCGATTGCATTAAGAACTAATTTGTCTTTCGATTCCTGTCAACCCTGTATTTTTTAGTCAAGTATATGATTAGCTTTCGATTAAACTAGATCACTATGAAAGATGGCGTCCGACATGTTGAGGCTTGATTTGCTACTATTTTCATTGTATAACCACGGTTTTTTATGGCTAAATATGCACATTTTCGAACAAACAATATATGTATGTTGTAATATGATGTTACAGGAGTGTCAACGGAAGAATTCTGAGAAGGTTAGTGAAAAAATTTATATATTTTGGCGATGATTACGTTATCGCTCTCTTTGGCTTGAATCGATGCTCTGGTAATGTTTGCACATGTGGTATGCTAACTTATCGATTTATTGTGTTTTCGCTGTAAAACGCTTAGAAAATCTGAAATATTGTCTGAAATCACAAGATCTGTGTCTTTCCATTGCTATGCTTTGTCTATTTTTATGAAATGTTTTATGATGAGTAAATTGGTCATACACGTTGCTCTCTGTAGTAATTCTAGTCGCTTTGGTGAGATTTGTGTTGGTGGCTGCAATGGCAAACTATGATTTATACCTGAAATATGCACATTTTTCTAACAAAACCTATCCTATACCATAAATATGTTATCAGACTGTCATCTGATGAGGTTTTTTCTTGGTTAGTGGCTATCAATATCTTAGTTTAGCCGAATTGGTGATAGCTACTGGTGTTGAGAAAAAATGGTGGACAAAGAAAAATGGTGTCTTTTGCTAACATGGTTAGCTAATAGATTTACATATTTTGTCTTCCCTGTAAAACATTTTAAAAATCTGAAATGGTGACTTTATTCACAAGATCTGTATCTTTCATTTGGTGTCTTGGACTTGTGATTTAATGATATTTAGATGCTACTATTTAAATGTGACGCTATGCTAGTGATGCTAATCAGTGTGGGGGGGTGGGGGGTGATCCCGGATCCGGGTTTCTGAGGCAGTAAAAGTTAAACATTTTTTTTGGGGGGGGGTCCAACCTTGCAGGGATCCAGAGAAACTGCATTATGGCAGTGGTGTGAGACCAATGGCTCTGGTCTACTAATTGTCCCCTCCCCGCTCTCTCCACCCGCCCCGCCCGACCCGAAAAAACGAGGGAATGGGGTGTCTCGCTTTCTCTGCTGTCTCTGGTAAAGAGTAAAGACCAACAGAAGGGGGAAATTATAGTGTAGGATTATTTTACAAGTTATATTATTTTCTAAGTCACTGTTGTGTAGTTCTAAAATAACTAACTGCACAAAAGTGTTTGGAATTGTAATGATAATTGATTATCGACTAACTTGCTCTATTCTGATTGGTCAGATGTTTGTTGATGGTTAGAAGAGTACAGGAAATAGCTGAGTTGAAGAGTGCTGGCCTAATGGCCGTGAAAATGGTCAGTTGATCATCACATTTGCATAAGAGTAGTCAGTCTCCATCCAATGTTCGTCTACATAGAGAATGATCAACCCACCATCTAAAACCCTCAAACTACAATAGTATTATACAAGAGTAAGTGGGAGGGATGTTTAATGATCAAATAAAATTGTATTTGGTAAAAGTGACTAGGCAATCAGGATAGATAATAAACAGAGTAGCAGCAGCATATGTGAAGTGTGTGTGTGTGTGTGTGTGTGTGTGTGTGTGTGTGTGTGTGTGTGTGTGTGTGTGTGTGTGTGTGTGTGTGTGTGTATATATATACACATATATATGTGTATGTATATATATAGAGCCAGTGATAATCATAGAAGTCCAGAGAACTCCAGTTTACCTCCTGGCAAGACAGAATGAACTCATCCAGAGTGACTACTCCATCTCTGTTCTTGTCCATCTTCTGGAAGAAAGCATCCACATGTTGTTTGGGAGTGTCCGTCTTCAGGGCAGGGTATGTGTACTTCCCCATCATGTCATATATTGCTCTGACTATGTCTGTCATCTCCTGTAACACACACAAAAGCACAGTTTGTCTGTCAGTGGATGTCGAATGTGAAACAAAACACACAATTATTTAGAAATGTACTACACATGTATTTAATTTATTTTATTTAACCTTTATTTAACTAGGCAAGTCAGTTAAGAACAAATTGTTATTTACAATGACGGCCTACAAAAAGGCAAAAGGCCTTCTGCGGGGACGGGGATTGGGATTTAAAATAAAAATATATAAATATAGGACAGAACACACATCACAACAAGAGAGACAACACAACATTACATAATGAGAGACCTAAGACAACAACATAGCAAGGCAGCAACACGTGACAACACAGCATGGTAGCAACATAACATGACAACAACATGGTAACAACACAACATGGTAGCAGCACAAAACATAGTACAAACATTATTGGGCACAGACAACAGCACCAAGGGCAAGAAGGTAGAGACAACAATACATCACGCAAAGCAGCCACAACTGTCAGTAAGAGTGTCCATGATTGAGTCTTTGAATGAAGAGATTGAGATAAAACTGTCCAGTTTGAGTGTTTGTTGCAGCTCGTTCCAGTCGCTAGCTGCAGCGAACTGAAAATACGGGATGTGTGTTCTTTGGGGACCTTTAGCAGAATGTGACTGGCAGAACGGGTGTTATATGTGGAGGATGAGCACTGCAGTAGATATCTCAGATTTGAGACCTAAGAGGGTTTTATAAATAAGCATCAACCAGTGGGTCTTGCGGCGGGTATACAGAGATGACCAGTTTACAGAGGAGTAATGTGTCCTATAAGGAGCATTGGTGACAAATCTGATGGCCGAATGGTAAAAAACATCTAGCCATTCGAGAGCACCCTTACCTGCCAATCTATAAAGTATGTCTCCGTAATCTAGCATGGGTAGGATGGTCATCTGAATCAGGGTTAGTTTGGCAGCTGGGGTGAAAGAGGAGCGATTACGATAGAGGAAACAAAGTCTAGATTTAACTTTAGCCTGAAGCTTTGATATGTGCTGAGAGAAGGACAGTGTACCGTCTAGCCATACTCCCAAGTACTTGTATGATGTGACTACCTCCAGCTGAGTATAAGACTGTATCATCTGCATATAAATGGATGAGAGAGCTTCCTACTGCCTGAGCTATGTACTCCCTTGGTGACAGGCAGTGGCTGAGACAGCAGATTTTCTGACTTTGAACACTGCACTCTGAGAAAGGTAGTTAGCAAACCAGGCCAAAGACCCCTCAGAGACACCAATACTCCTTAGCCGGCCCACAAGAAGGGAATGGTCGACCGTATCAAAAGCTTAGGCCAAGTCAATAAAAATAGCAGCACAACATTGCTTAGAATCAAGGGCAATGGTGACATCACTGAGGACCTTTAAGGTTGCAGTGACACATCTATAACCTGAGCGGAAACCAGATTGCATACCAGAGAGAAAACTATAGACATCAAGAAAGCCAGTTGTAAACTGTATGCTGTACCCACTTACATGTGCACCTCACACACGCGCACACACACGCGCACACACACACCTCCTTGCTGATGTAGCCATCTCTGTTTATGTCATACAGGTTGAAAGTCCACGTCAACTTCTCCCTCACTGATCCCCTCAGTAAGATGGACAGAGCCATGACAAAGTCCTGGAGGAGGGAGAGAATGAGACACTGTCACGGGGAGAACAAGAGGGAGAGTGATCCAGCATGGAATGCACGAAGGGTAAGTGATCAGAGGATCGTGAGAGAGAGGGGGGGGGGGGGGGGGTGGGGGGGAGAGAAAGAGGGAGAGAGAAAGAGAGGGGGGAATTTGAGACACGGTAGAGGAATGTTGACCTCAAACTTGATGGATCCGCTGTGTGCTGAGTCAAAGGCGTCGAACAGGTAGTGTGCGTAGGAACTGGCATCTGCAGAGCATTGGAGAGAAGATAGATACATGTCACTCTTTGTGTGCTTACGCAACATACCCACTACACAACTCAACACCTTTACATGTTATGGAGACACATACACAAACTCATTTCTTACCTCCATGGGGAAAGAACTGGGCGTATATCTGTTTGAAGGTGTCCTCGTTCACCACCCCACTAGGGCACTCCTACGGTGGAAATAGAAAGAGAGAAAGAAAGAAAGAGACAAAAAGAGAGAGAGAGAGATCAGCCCCAGAGAGACATCGGTGACGGGCACTAAGTGATGAAGTGATGGAGAAATGGAATGACAAGTATAGACTGACTACATACGTTTTTGAAGCCACGGTAAAGGACTTGTAGCTCTCTCTTGCTGAAGTTGCTCTGAGCCTCCAGTTTATCCAGCCCTTCTGGCCGATGACACACAACGCTCAGCTCAAAATCATCATCAATTTTATCTAGAGAGAGAGACATATATACTGTAGATAGGAGATTTTCACAAAAGGTTGCATTTTAATCAGCTATGGAAAATAGAAATAGGTAGGGAGAGAGAGAGAGATAGAAAGGGGAAGTAAAGAGCGGTTCAGGTAAGAGAGGGCACAATAAGACAGTGGGAGAGATGGAGCAGAGAGAAAAAGAGACACAGGAGGGTAGAGAGAGTGACCTCAGTGACCTGATCATTAACAATTCATTACTGCCTCTGCCAGAGGGGAGGGGACCAGAGGACGGGCAGACGGACACACGGGCACACACGCACCTACACTCCTCCAGGCCATTTGGTTTCATTCTGGTGGCAGAGCTGTCTCTGTCAGTGTCTCATTAGTGAGAGGTGGAGAGTGCTGACTCTAGCCCGAGGTGAGGTAATTCAGACACAACTCACCTGGGAAGCCAAGTGACACTTATGTTACAGCTGCTCTGACAGATGCACTGTTCAATGATACTGTACAGTCACACATGCACTGACACACAAAACCAGCCTCACACAGAGCTAGGGTTGCAAAGCTACTGGTATTTTACCAAAGCTACTGGAATCTGCAGTAATTTTGGTAATTAACAGCAAATCTATGGCAATCTATCGTAACTTTTATCATTTATACTAACTACACTACTTTATGTTAACTTAAGACATTTATTAATGTACAGTATTCCTTTTTTGGGCCCGCTTTAAATGATGTGCGGCTTATAACGGCTTCATAAAGCCTTTTAAACACTACTTAAATGTGTGGCAAATCATCTATAACCGTATGTCATGCTTTATAAAGTGTTCATAAATGTGGCATAACTGTGGGACATAACTCCCAATGTCAAATGTGGCATAACCCACTATGTCAAATATTACATAAACCTGTGCTTTATAAAGGGTGATATAAGCACCACTTAATAAAGGCCTTATAAATCATATTAAATTGAGGCTTCACAAAGCATTTCTAACCCTGTCATGCATCTTGGTAGAGCATTGCAACGCCAAGGTATTGGGTTCGATTCTCGGGACCACCCATACGTAAAAATGTATTCACGCATGACTGTAGGTCGCTTTGGATAAAAGTGCCTGCAAAATGTTATATTATATTTCACTAAAACATTTTTAGGATGGCCCAACCTCTTTCCCTCTTCGGTGCATAGTCAATATTGGACCTGACCTCAATTTCCCCCAAAATGCTGAGCTGCAGGATGACACACACTCTAAAGTGCAGTCACGCGCATCAAAAATCATTGGTAGGGCATACATTACATTTTTTTGCCTACTTATTTTTTTGCCCAAATTCTGTTTTCTTGGTTTTGTTTTCACAGGTTTCGGATTTCCCCCAGTTTTTCTGGTTTAACCGATTTTTTTCACGTTTTTTTAATGGAAAAAATCTACAACTTTTGATTTTCTGTCTTCACAACAATGCTTAAACCACATCAGGGGTTGAAACATAGATTTGTTTTTAGTGTAATTTCCCTTTAATTCAGTGAGCATGCCCTGCACTGTTAGCGGGTTTTCTACAGTGCGTTACGCGCACATGTGATATGATTCGGATGCCAATGAATACTCTACTTGCTGGAGCCTCACGTGGAGGAAAGACTAGCGGGAGGAAGGAGTTCGCTTCTGCTGCAGTGTTCACGGTCAAATACTACGCATTGTGTCTGTGCTTCGCGTAAAAGGCCAGAAACACTCCGTATTATTCAGAGCCCCACGAAAGGACACCATATACAGTATACATTCTACAGACCCTACTGAGTAATCCCTAACATACATTTACGGCACCCAGCGGCACCCTGCGGCACCCAGAATAGTTATTACTGAAAGCCAATATGTATTCCATATACAGTGATTCGCATTGGCGGCATTTATTTATTTAAAATCAAACTGTAATGCAAATGTCACTTAAACATGAACAAATATGAATCATTTTAATGTTTCAACAATAATTGTTCATATATCATGATAGAATGGGTATCGAATCTTTTATACTATTACGTGGGAGACTTTTATTGAGAACATTTCGTAAAATCCGAGATCCGGAAGTACTTTTTTAGTGTTGCTGACGAGACGCTGAACATGTGATGAGTTTGAACATCAAATGCCAACTTGTGCTGCCACCGAACAGTAAAAAACAAGTAAATTAAGCTTTATGTATTATAATCTAAATGATTTTGTAGTAGTTAAGTGTTGAGTTAGATTACATACAGTAGCTACCTCAATTGTTATTTTAAATAATTTCAGTGACCTCACCGAAATGTAGCTTGCTAGCAGGCTCAGCTAAATACAATTCACCCTAGATACAGCCATGTCTCTCTCAGTCACGTTATGACATTTGTAAATGAAAGAGAAATATAATAATACGAATTGAATGGAGTTTCCCATCTTCCCATTCGGAGTTTCTGGCGCAGCACAGAAATGCTCTTATCCAGATGGTGGGACAAAGGCATTTCCTAACAAACCTGCTAACTTTCTTTGTTGTTACTTTTAAGGTTGGAACCAACATGCAGTACCTCCAGCAGGAAGAAAGACAATAACCATTTGCCAGCTCAAAGACAAGCTACACTATTCACAGCCCTGTGTAATGTTCAACGTAATTGCATTGCTGGACTTTATGAAACTGTTTTAGCTGTTAGTGATCATTTCCTAAGTGTTAATACGTTTGTGTTTACATCATTAAGCCTTTATGTATGTGTTATTAACGACCGAAGGTGTCTGACCTTATAGGAAGTACAGCATCATATGATATAAGACATTTATGTGTATGTTAATAATGACCAAATGGGTCTGACTTTATAGTAATTACAGCACCATATGATATAAGGCATTTGTGTACAGTACCAGTCAAAAGTGTGGACACAGCTACTATAACACATGGAATCATGTAGTAACCCAAAAAGTGTTAAACAAATCAAAATATATATTTATATTTGAGATTCTTCAAAGTAGCCACCCTTTGCCTTGATGACAGCTTTGCACACTCTTGACATTCTCTCAACCAGCTTCATTAGGTAGTCACCTGGAATGCATTTCAATTAACAGGTCTGCCTTGTTAAAAGTTAATTTGTAGAATTTCTTTCCTTAATGTGTTTGAGCCAATCAGTTGTGTTGTTACAAGGTAGGGGTGGTGTACAGCCCTATTTGGTAAAAGACCAAGTCCATATTATGGCAAGATCAGCTCAAATAAGCAAAGAGAAACGACAGTCCATCACTACTTTAAGACATGAAGGTCAGTCAATACGGAACATTTCAAGAACTTTGAAAGTGTCATTAAGTGCAGTCGCAAAAAAAGTCCTATGGTGAAACTGGCTCTCATGAGAACCGCCACAGGAAAGGAAGACCGAGCGTTACCTCTGCTGCACAGGATCATTTCATTAGTTAACTGCACCTCAGACTGCAGCCCAAATAAATGCTTCACAGAGTTCAGGTAACAGACACATCTCAACATCAACTGTTCAGAGGAGACAGCGTGAATCAGGCCTTCATGGTTGAATTTCTGCAAAGAAACCACCACTAAAGGACACCAATAAGAAGAAGAGACTTGCATGGGCCAAGAAACACGCGCAATGGACATTAGACCAGTGGAAATCTGTCCTTTGGTCTGATGAGTCTAAATTTGAGATTTTTGGTTCCAACCGCCGCGTCTTTGTGAGATGCAGAGTAGGTAAACAGATGATCTCCGCATGTGTAGTTCCCACCGTAAAGCATGGAAGGGGAGGTGTGATGGTGCTTTGCTGGTGACACTGTCAATGATTTATTTAGAATTCAAGGCACACTTAACCAACATGGCTACCACAGCATTCTGCAGCGATACGCCATCCCATCTGGTTTGCACTTAGTGGGACTATAATTTGTTTTTCAACAGGACAATGACCCAAAACACACCTCCAGGTTGTGTAAGGGCTATTTGACCAAGAAGGAGAGTGATGGTGCTGCATAAGATGACCTGGCCTCCACAATCACCTGACCTCAACCCAATTGAGATGGTTTGGGATGAGTTGGACCACAGAGTGAAGGAAAAGAGGCCAACAAGTGCTCAGCATATGTGGGAACTCCTTCAAGACTGTTGGAAAAGCATTCCTCATGAAGCTGGTTGAGAGAATGCCAAGAGTGTGCAAAGCTGTCATCAAGGCAAAGGGTGGCTACTTTGAAGAATCTAAAATATATTTTGATGTTTAACACTTGTTTTTGGTTACTACCTGATTCTATATGTGTTATTTCATACTTACTTATTTTCACAACTTCCACCAGTTTGATGCCAAAACATTGACAACAAATAAATATTTGCATAGTAAAATAAATAGAAGTGTGTAAAAAAATACATTTCATGATGAAACTTTCATATTAAACACCAACGTGTTCACTAAGTTGATGGTTTATATTTAGGATAATGTTTTACAGCTTTGTCATTATATTTTCATCTTATTTAATCATTTCATATATTTGACATGTGATAAGGCCAGTGAGAGGGCCAGAGATAATTACAGACACCCATGATAATCTGAAGTCCCCAAAAGGGCCACTAGATGTCTTCTTATAGATTACAAAAAATATTCGGTAGTTTACATAGAAAATTTCTAGCAACATACCCTCCCTTTGCAACCCTAAACACAGGTAACAGTAGTTCGCCCCCCCCCCCCCCCCCCAACTATTAGCCTTGTCCCCCCTGTACCTTCACACCCCATAATACTACAGCAATAGTCATAGACATCAATACTCATAGCTATCTTCCATTCATATGGAAGTAATATCAGAGTTTTGCACAGTACACATTTACAGCCTTTTAACTCTATTTGCTCAGCAGGCTAACACGGTCAAGAGACACAGACTATCCGGGTTGATATTCAGCATAGTAGCGGTGCCAGTGGTAACTACTCACCCTCAACATGGATGACCCCCACAAGGTGCAGTAGTTTAACCGCCCCGCAGATCAGAAGCATAATAGCTATGATATGGAGACTGCTCGCCTCATGTTCTCCCTCATTATCCATCTCTCTTTTATCTATCTCTATATGTATCAGGTCTACCGCTGGTTTTTCCCTTTCTTCCTGGTCTCCTATCTTCCCCTGCTCTGGCGGTACGTATCTAAACTTTCTACAGGACGTATCCCACCCCTCTCTCCCCTTCCCCTCTATCTCTACTTCTGTCTCCTCTCACTGACTGCAACCACTGTCATTATACCTGCCTCGCTCTCTCTCTCTCCACCTCTCCCCTCCTTATCCCCCTCGCCCTCCCTCGGGCATCTCTCCTTCTTACCTTCGCACCATGCCTGTGACCCTCACTCCCCCTATCCCCAGTTTCCCGCTCTCACTCTCTCCCCCTTTCTCTCTGTTTAGTAATAGAATGTCCTTCACTCTCAGGATGGACCCCACCTCCAGGGCGAGAGATGACCCACTGAACCTACCAGGATAATGATAGACTCACCTTCAACCTGCCAGCTGTGTGTGTGTGTGTGTGTGTGTGTGTGTGTGTGTGTGTGTGTGTGTGTGTGTGTGTGTGTACGTCACAGAGCTGTGCTTAACTTGCTTGAAGGTAACTGCTAAATTGACGTTATATCCTTTAAATGACACACAATTACAATAGACACAAGTTATTGTCCCCCATGTAAACCAACCAGTGACGCCAAGAGCTTTTATTTTTACCTAGAAATTACATTCCACTGTATGTGTAGGCCGTCATTGTTCTTAACCGACTTGCATAGTTAAATAAAGGTTAAATAAAAATCAAAAATACAAATTAATAAAGTAAAATCAACTTGCAGTAATTAAAATTTGCCAGTAGAGGGAGGCAGACACTTGCAAGATTAGATCCTTGACTGTCATTGTCCACTTCTCCTTTCATATTGGTCTAATGGTATTATTTCCAGAACCTGTTCAGCACTTTGAACATGTCTGGTCAGGGTTTCCTTACAATGGAGTGGGCGGCAGGTAGCCTAGCAGTTAAGCGAGATGGGCCAGTAACCAAAAGGTCTCTGGTTTGAATCTCCAAACTGACTAGGTGATTTTTTGTTGTTGTCAATGTGTAAGCACTTAATCCTAATTGCTTCTGTAAGTCTCGCTGGATACGCGTGTGATGTCAATAAGTGTATGCGTCCCTATTCTTCTCTTCTGCCGTTCTATTCAAACTGATCCCGGTAATCGTTCTGTATGAGATGCTCGTTTGCATAATCTGAATCAGGCAAGAGCTACAGCTGCTTCTCATTGGCCATTTAACAGCGAGGAGCACTCTCTAAGAAGCATAACCACTACTCTGACATCACCACACTGAGCAGGTACAGTGCCTTCAGAGAAAATTCGCACCCCATATCCACATTTTGTTGTGTTACAGCCTGAATTTGAAATGGATTACATTGAGATGTTGTGTCACTGATCCACACACAATAACCCATTATGTCAAAGTGGAATTATGTTTTTAGAAATGATCAACAACCAATTTGACAGCTTGGAAGACTTTTTGAAAGAATAAATGGGCAAATATTGTACAATCCAGGTGTGCAAAGCTCTTAGGCCCCAATTCTGACCCGAGTTAAGAGCGTGTGAAGGGAACGTAGGATTAGAAGAGCATGCTATTCACCCACTATTCGTTTTGGGTGGAGATGGAATAAATGAAGGTGTGGCGGAGGTGTGTCTACAGATACACCTTATTCTGACCTTGACTTCATTCCCTCATAATTCCACCACCTTTACACGTGAGGAAACCATGAGTAAGGTCACGCGAATCTGCCGGTTCCAAGAGGAAAAAGCATCCACTTTTTTTCCCCCTGATGGAAATAACAGAATTCTCCGTGCACAGTGATTTATAAATTGGTAAGTGATATTGATAAGAGCTAGGTAAATTAGTAATCTGTTTGTAGAAGGGGATTGTAAATACAAATAGTATTTGTTTTAGATGATTTTTCCTTATGATCCCTGGGGATTAATGTGAAACTAGCCATACAAACTGAAAGTCATATCAACATGACATGTATTGCGGCCCCTTTTCCACAGTCAAATTGTAAATAAACAGTTTTGCCGTTATTCTGAATTTGAATTGCACGGATGAAATGTGGAGACTAATGCTATAGACATCAGTAGCGCTGATGAGTTGATCTGTGCACTTTGTCTCGATTATGTGCCCGGGATTTTCTCTATTTTATTTGACAGTTTGTAACATGTTAAATATTAGCCACTATCGGGAGCCACCGTCAGTAATACCCACATACATGTATTTTTGCATCATTCCATTCCGTTTAGCTTTCTTCCCTCTGTCACTTCCATGTAGTTGTTCCTGAGGGTCGCTGGCATTAGTGGATCATATTAGGCTAACGTTGTACAATCGTTTGGGACATGTAGCCTAGTTGCATCATTATGGAACTCAGACCACACGTAGCAGGTTAAACCTGGCACACGGTTCATAATGACTGGATGGTTGTCGTACAGTTCCATGATCAGTGAGGATTAGGGTAGATTTATAGGACTGTTGTTCAACCCCTACTGTACGCTTTTTTTCCACCTTCCAATATTTCGTGGATTGAACTTGAATATGGAAACTTTCAGGGTGGATCAAACCACTGTACTTTTTAGTCATCGTTATATTTTGTGTGCAAAGGTTCATTTTTGTACTTTCCTAACACTAAAATTTGACTGAATAATCTACAAGAATGTATCTACCAGTTGGTTCTGAAACAGAGATGACTATGCATAGATGGCTTTCTTTCTTGGCGCCCTATATTCTGACCCTGTTCTCTCAATGTATTCTAATGAGTCTGTCAACCAAATTCTAATTAAAGGTGCACCTTATTTAAAGGGATGGCTTAAGATAAATGTACTTTAAACCCCATTGAATGAAAACTCCACGAGAATATCTGTTGGCAACTCGATAAGGCAAGTCTGAATACCAAATACTGAGAAGTGCGTAGGAAAGGCGTGTGTAGGAAGGGCATAAAATCCTAAGTCGCCATAAATGCCTAAGTTAGGATCGGGCCCTAAGACTTACACAGAATGATGGAGTTTTTCTTCCACTTTGACATGACAAAGTATTTTGTGTAGATTGTTGACAAAAATAACAATAAGTCCATTGTAATCCAAAATTTAAAAAAAGTATGTGCGCAAAAGTCAAGGGGCATGAATACTTTCTGAACGCACTACATATGGATCACTAACATAGACATATTACACACTTTTACACACACAAATGGAGTACTACAGCCTTACCTCATACACTCACAACCAGTGGAAATAAGACGCTCATTTCTAAATCCCATTTGACTAAAGCAACTGTATCGACTTCAGGGTGGCAAATTGGCATACCTCAACAACAAGGTTCACCCTTCACACGGCAATAAATCACTGTCAAATTTGAGGCAGCCCTACTGCCAATGTACGTGATCACCAGCCTTTTTGAATGGCTCGCTATGTCCAAAACAGACACACAGAGAGTGGCATCTCCACATATTCTTAGAGAGTGAAAAAGCAACACACCCAGGCAAAACAGGCAGAAACTGACCGACAAAGATTCAGCAAACACACACACACACCACTGCAGTAATTATTACCCTAATGCCACGAGACAGTCAGTGTGAAAGGCATTAGAGTTTATCCGTCCGCTCATCCCCATGGACAAGAAGAGAGGCTTCTGCATACATGGTGTCCGCAGATGAAGACACACGCATACTACTAGATAGTCAACTGAGGCTGTCGTCACAGGATGTCTTGGTTAATAAGCACTCTCACACCCTGTAATACAAAGTCTACACCACAGTGTGGGTGAGAGACGGAACGGGAGGGAGGGAGGGAAAGGGGATTGAATGGGAGAGGTGGATGAGGGAGAAAAATAGAGGGATGTGGAAGGGTTGGGATGAGAGCGAGGAGAGCGAGGAGAAAGATGCAGATGATACAATCTGAAGTGTGTGGGAGAGAGAGAGACAGAAAGAAAGAGATAAAGAGAAACAGAAGAGTGCAATGAGCAGGAGAGGAGGATACGAGAGCACAACAGAGAGGGAGGAAGGAGACAGATTGGGGACAACAAAAAGATGAGGTTGACAGATAGAGCGAAAGAGAGAGCGAGGGAGGAAGAGATATGGAGAGAGATGACGAGGTAAGGAAAGCAAGAGAGAGAGAGATGGCAGAAAAGACACAAAGGGACAGAAAATATGAGAGCGAGAGTGGCAGGGAGAGAGAAGATGAAGACAACATTGCTTCAGGGGGCCAGGTGAGGGAGGGAACGGTGGAGGCGGAAGAGAAGGAATGAACAAATCACCAGAGGGAAAAAGCCATCAAAAAGCCTCTGTTGAGACTCAGTCAGACTGACTGTCACAGAAGAGACACACACAGGCACTGTCACAGAGACAACAAGCAGCAGAGAACATCAGGGAGATAGAAACAGAATAGGATAACACACATCCAGAGCACAGCTTTATTATGATAAAGCGATGACATGACAATGCATTACTAGAATAGGACTATAATCACCTTATACATATCACATATTATCTGTAACATGTCACAAGGGATATCTGACTGTAATCTGACGTTCTCACGGCCTCATATTGAACACAGAGTATATGGAGGGAACTGGGAACAAGACATATAATGCACTAAACTATATTTAATCATGTACGTGTTCATATACAGTATGTCAGTATTTCATAATATAAAACATATGATAAGTTAGCCAATGGGATTCACACTGAACAACATTTTATTTTTAAACAACAATTTACAGTTCATATAATGAAATCAGTCAATGTAAATAAATTCTTTAGATTTCTCAGGACTGTGAATACAGATATGAATCTGTTGGTCACAGATACATTTAACAAAAAAGGTAGGGGTGTGGATCAGAAAGCCAGTCAGTATCTGGTGTGATCACCATTTGCCTCATGCAATTTTGGAATTTTGTCTCACTCCTCTTCAATGGCTGTGCGAAGTTGCTGGATATTGGCGGGAACTGAAACACGCTTTCGTACACGTCGATCCAGAGCATCCCAAACATGCTCAATAGGTGAAACATGAGGTGATGGAGGCGGACAAATGGCACGACAATGGGCCTCAGGAACCCGTCACGTTTTCTCTGTACATTCAAATTGGCATCGATAAAAGGCAATTGTGTTCGTTGTTCATAGCTTATGCCGGCCCATACTTGAAGCCCACCGCCACCATGGGACACTCTGTTCTCAAAGTTGACATCAGCAAACAACTCCATACACACTGTCTGCCATCTGCCAGGTACAGTTGAAACCGGGATTCATCCGTGAAGAGAACACTTCTCCAGCCTGCCAGTGGCCATCGAAGGTGAGTGTTTGCCCACTGAAGTCGGTAATGATGCCGAACTGCAGTCAGGTCAAGACCCTGGTGAGGACGAAGAGCACGCACATGAGCTTCCCTGAGACGGTTTCTGACAGATTGTGCAGAAATACTTCAGTTTCATCAGCTGTCCGGGTGGCTGGCCTCATACGATCCTGCAGGTGAAGAAGCCGGATGTGAAGGTCCTGGGCTGGCGTGGTTACACGTGGTCTGCGTTTGTGAGGCCGGTTGGACGTACTGCCAAATTCTCCAAAACATTGTTGTCTTGGCAAAGGAGAAATGCTCACTAACAGGGATGTAAACAAATTTGTGCACAAAATTTGAAAGAAATAAGCATTTTCTGCGCATGGAACATTTCTTGGATCTTTTATTTCAGCTCATGAAAATGGGACCAACACTTTACATGGTGCTTATATATTTGTGTTCAGTTGAATGTTATAATGTTACAATATGGCAATAGCCCATATGGAAATATCCTAGAATGGCAGAGTAGTATGAAAAAGTATGCAAATTAGCAATAAGTAATATGCAAAAGAATGCAAATGAGCAATAAGCACATTTTCTTCTGGCTAACATGGAGAGCAACCGATCCTCAATACCCCCTTCTCTCCCCTTTCCCTTTCATAACCCCCCCCCTCTCTATTTCGTTCTCTCTCTCGTAACCTGTGAGTACATGCCCTATATGGCCTTGGTTAACTTTGGACCCACATGTCCTATAACACCGCGCTGACCTGTCCCTCCCAAAACGGACATCTTTTGTTGCCATGACGACCGTGCTTCCAAGGTAACCGGCAAGAAAAGAGTGTGTGAGCAGAGTGATAAATACCTTGTGCATGTGTGTGTGTGTGTGTGTGTGTGTTTGCGTGCGTGTGTGTGTTTGCGTGCGTGTGTGTGTGCGCACAGCAGTGGAGGGGCGACACACACACATGCAAGGTATTTATCACTCTGCTCACATACTCTTCTCTCTTCTTCAGACACACACACGTCACTTCCTTCCACCTCCAACACATGGACATGCAAACACACAGACACCACCCTGGCATGCACATAGACATGAACACTAGCTATACGTTCTCTCTTTCCTGATGAAACTCTCTCTCGCTCTTTAGTTTTTACACACCTGTTACCTCAGTCTCTCTCTCACACAAACATTCAACAGATGCTTCCATGGTGTAGTGACACAGTTACCTGATTATTAGTGTGTGTGTGTGTGTGTGTGTGTGTGTGTGTGTGTGTGTGTGTGTGTGTGTTTGACTTTATATTGGTTGCGTGTGTTATTGCTAGGTGTAGGTTGTGTTGTTTTCATAAATGTGTGTGAGTGCTAACACTCTTTTTTAAGTTGTGTGTGTGCGTGTGTGCACGTACATGCGCATGTGTCTCTCCTCTGGACCTCCTCCTCTCCCCCTTGGTTCTCTCCCCCATGGTTAACGTGCCCACCACAGCGCCCATGTTGTAGTCATGGTAACAGCCTTGTCTACGCTCTGTCTGTCCGAAGAGGTTTCGTCACATGTCTGACAGTTTGCACTCCCACTCCTTCCCTCTCTCCACTCATGCCGCTCATGAACCGACCCCCTCTTCCGGTCTTCTACTCTCTCAATCTCTGTGGTGGCGCTTAGCTCCTCTCCCTCCCTCTCCTTCTCTCTCTCACCTGTTACACATTAGTAGTTGCTGCTGTGCTCCTACCCCCAAAATACTCTAGGGCAGGCCTGGGCAATTCCAGTCCTCGAGGGCCTGATTGGTGTCACACTTTTCCCCCATCCCCTAGCAAACAATCCGTAAATCAGTGAATCAGTGAATCAACTAATCAGTGAATCATTGAATAATTTCATCAGTAAATCGGTGAATCCGTGAATCAGTAAGAGGTTGATTCATTGAATCATAGATCATGATTTCACTACTGTTAAACCATTCCACCCCCCTTAAGTATAAACATGACACTCAAACACACAGAATTACACACACACCCTCCACAAACCAATTATTTACGTTAACGAAATTGATTTCATACATAATCATACTGTCACACAAACACCTTCACAGACACACAAATAATTCTCAAGAGGACAGAGACCTGTGTGTCACATCTTCTCCTGCCTCTCCCCCCCCCCCCCCCCCCCACCCCTCACACACACAGCCCTCATAGCTTGTACATGAAGCACACACAGCCCTCCAATCGATCAACCATCTCACTTATCACCCAGTCCATGCATCATTACATACATCAATCTATAAAACGCACACTAGGAGAGAGCAGAGTGAAACAGAAAGGAGGAGAGAGAGAGAGGAAGGGAGGTGGAGGGGGAGAAGGAGTGTGAGGAAAGGGTGGGAGAGGAAAAGGAGGATGAGGAGGTGATGGACTTAAAAAAAAGGGAAGAGAAACAGGAAGAGAAGGGGAGAGAAACAGGAAGAGAAGGGGAGAGAAACAGGAAGAGAAGGGGAGAGAAACAGGAAGAGAAGGGGAGAGAAACAGGAAGAGAAGGGGAGAGAGAGGATGTAGAGAGAGAAAGATGTAATAGACAGGTGTTAGGGAGCGAGGTGGAGAGAAGGGGGGGATCATGATATGTTACAGTTTTTTTAATCATCGCTAGGACCCATTTCTCAATACTTACTGTATGTCACTTTTTCCACACTCTTCACACAGTTCTCCTAACCAACTTTCAGCTTGGCACAGCAGTTAATTTCACATCCAAAATGCACTAAAACGACCAAAACACTTCATACACGTCTCAAATCAACTCATTCTTCCATAACACTAGCAAAGGTTGTCACCCAACAAGCACACTTTGTCACTCACAAAACAATGACCTAAAAAAACACTAACAACAGTTAGCATTACACAATGTTTTCTTTTGTAAAATGTCTTTACAAAACCAGAATGACACCTCTCTACTGTTTAGAATTCACGGCAGTATATGTTACAGGAATGAATCAGACATGATGCAATATGCTTCAATATGTTTTATGTCATTTTTTGGCATTGAGTGATTCCAAAAGACAAGAATTTGTATATACACCATCTACCGATACAGATACAGTAGCAATGCTAGTCAACCCTGTCTTCTGCATTTGGCCACAGGTTCTCATCCACATCACATCTTATGTCATCTTGGGCAATACACCTAGGAACTAGTCTATTGGCATGCCTGGTCCATCCCTGGCAATCTTCTGCAGATATGTCCAGGCATCCAGCATTCATTGCGTCCAGGAGGGACATTTAATCATGTGGATGGTGGTCATAAATCTTCCACCTCCATGAGGAAAATAATTCCTCTATGGGGTTGAAGAATGGAGAGTAAGGTGGGAGGAAAAGTGACACCATTCTGGGATGGGCTGCAAACCACTCTGTGACTGCACAGGGAGTGGTGAAATGCCACATTGTCCCATACAATTACAAACGTTGGCCGATTTGGCCTCACTGCAACCCTTTCCTGACCTGGCACAACCCTTCAATAGAGGTCATCCAGGAACTAAATGAGACGCTCGGTGTTGAATGGCCCAATTAGCAGTTTGTGTAACAGAAATCCATCAGAGGATATTGCTGCACACATTGTGATGTTAGCAACCCTTCTGGCCCGGGACATACACTGCGGCTCTTTTCCTAATCACATTCCTTCCTTGCCGCCGTGTTTTGGCCAAGTTGAAACCAGCCTCATCCACAAAGATGAATATGTGGGGTGTTTGCCTGGCTTCAATCTCCATGACTCTCTAAAATAAATCCACATGGCAACATAAGAGTTAGGCTATTACGGTAGTTTACATTATACCTAAAAACATGCCATTGTGTGCCTCTGCCCTGTTTGGTTTTGTTCAAAACCAATTCTGTATTTTATAGTCATCTTACCTGGACATATTGGTTCCTGAGTTGCTTGACTCGTTCAGAGTTCCTCTCAAAGGGGACAGTGTACTGACTTGATGTTGTTTCAGGACTCTAGAAATAGTTGTAATGCTTACATTGTGAATATTTCCATATGTAATGTTGTCTGCCAACACTCTGTCCCGAATCTCTATGAGTTCTATGCCATTGTTTCTGATGACCATATCAACGATTGCAGTTTCCTGCACAGCAGTGAAAATCCTACCTCTCCCGCCTGTGGGAGGTAACCGTTGGGTCCTAAGCAGAAATACAAAAACATTTACACACAAGTGGGTTTGGAGGCTTTGCTCAATTGACTTCTGTAATGTGCAGTTCAGTCAGATGGCCTTGCAGAATGCACATCTTACCTGTTGTTTTGCCAGAAACTTCTCACAATAGATGCCACTGTTGAGCGTTGCAGATTTGGCTGCACTCTCGGATCAGCCTCTCTCATTGATAGACCATGATTTATTACGTGATCAATTATAGTAGCCCTAATCTTATCTGAGACTACAGCTCATAATCTTCCTCTCAGTCTTCTTCCACCACGCATATGTACTCCTCTCCCTCTCCCGCTCTCAGCCACTCTTCATCCTCTGTCAGCCACTTCTCTATCTCTGGCTGAGTCCATGTTTACATTACAGTACAGCATTATTCCTAAGATGTCCCATTTTGTATAGATGGTAATGAAAGTGAAAGACTAACACCTGGGCAGGTGTTCAGCTACAATGGGAATCAGCTGTGGTTGGTCTAATTGTTTTGATAGCATTTCATTTTTTAGATTTGGAATATATTTCAGTACGGTATTACTGTAGAAATGTAGCAAATTGCTGTCTTATTCAGTTTTGTGTTATGTTAGATTTTGAACTTAAGTTTAACAGTTTTGAAAAGAGTACGTAAACATGTGCAAATTGGCCTGTAGGTACATAGAGTTTTGGTGGTCGTTGTGTCTGAGTGAGAAAATATTTCATGAAAATTGAAAGATGTAGCCATTGAATGCATTTTGTGCCAAAGCAATGAAAAAGGATCCACAGTTTAGGCCACATAGAATGCTGTTGTGCTCACTGTGAGAAGAGTTTTGAAAAAGTGACCGAAGTATTGAGAAATGGGTCCTATGGGTTGCAAAAAACTAACGTGTGATTTATTGTGTGACATCCTGTGCAGTGTCACACACGTGTGTGTTCTACACGTTCTGTACTGTATGTTCTGTCGCCAGGTGTGAACAGAGACGAATGTATGATCACAGTGCAGCCAGGTCTCTGAGGAGTACGGCAGCATGTGTCCTCTGCGACTACATCTACTGTATGTATCATGACCCATCAATCAATCAAGTTTATTTTATATAGCCCTTCGTACATCAGCTAATATCTCGAAGTGCTGTACAGAAACCCAGCCTAAAACCCCAAACAGCTAGTAATGCAGGTGTAGAAGCACGGTGGACCCATGTCCACTGTAGCTAGCTACCACTCATCATGCTCAGAAAATAGACAGAGGTACAGCGCCAGGTTTGTGATGCCGATAAAACACAAATACTTTAGTGGGCTCTGCTCTTCTCTTTCAACAGTCTCTCTTTCTCTCTACCGTTCTCTCTCTCTCTCTCACTTCATCCCTCCAAGGAAACCGTCTCCACCTCTATCTTTCATTATATTCCTTTATCTAGAAGTCTCTCGCTCTACAGTAGGTCCCACTCCACACTACTTCCTCAAGGTGTAGCCTAACTTAACACTCCTGGGCAAGTTGTTATCTCCTGCTCCATCTCTCTAACTCAACAATGACAGGGAAAGTCATTTCCCTGAGGTACCCATAATAGTTTTTCTTGCTAGTAACCATTTTACTGAAAGGTGGAGGAAGAACCAGAAAGGGTGTGTGTGTGTGTGTGTGTGTGTTGTACTATGTGTGTGTGTTGTAATGTGTGTGTGTTGTATTGTGTGTGTGTCTTATTGTGTGTGCCTCTGAAAAGCACGTTGAATCCCTGCGGGCAGATTGAGAAACAGCTACACTGTTTATTAAGGTCCCTGTCGAGATGAAAGAAAAAGACTGAGGAAGCAGAAAGAGCAAGAGAGAGAGCGAACGAGAGTTAGAGCGAGGAAGAAGAATCGGGTAGAACAGGAGATGAGAAAGAAAGAAGACAGGAGGTATGGAAACACGTGAATTTAGGAGAGAGGATAGAGAAACTGGGAATGGCAGAAAAAAAGAGGGACAGTAGGGGACATGCATACCGACTTCAATGAAGATGAAGTCAGTCAAACCAGAGGCTTTGAAAAGCAACTCAAACTCATCCCTCAAACTCCAGAAACACTCATTTCCCCTAAAGACCAATGATTTCACATCTACATGCATCTCTCCCCTTTATCAAGATAGATTTTGTGAGCCTTGAGACAAACATACTGTATCTCTTCACAAACAAAAAAAAACATTTCAAATTAATATCCATTCCTTTCGGGTAGATATCAGTCCTCAGATATATACATCCATCTGGGTAGATATCAGTCCTCAGATATGTATCTCCATCTGGGTAGATATCAGCCCTCAGTTATGTATCTCCATCTGGGTAGATATCAGTCCTCAGATATGTAGCTCCATCTGGGTAGATATCAGTCCTCAGTTATGTATCTCCATCTGGGTAGATATCAGTCCTCAGATATGTATCTCTATCTGGGTAGATATCAGTCCTCAGATATGTATCTCTATCTGGGTAGATATCAGTCCTCAGATATGTATCTCTATCTGGGTAGATATCAGTCCTCAGTTATGTATCTCCATCTGGGTAGATATCAGTCCTCAGATATGTATCTCCATCTGGGTAGATATCAGTCCTCAGTTATGTATCTCCATCTGGGTAGATATCAGTCCTCAGTTATGTATCTCCATCTGGGTAGATATCAGTCCTCAGTTATGTATCTCCGTCTGGGTAGATATCAGTCCTCAGATATGTATCTCCATCTGGGTAGATATCAGTCCTCAGTTATGTATCTCCATCTGGGTAGATATCAGTCCTCAGATATGTATCTCTATCTGGGTAGATATCAGTCCTCAGATATGTATCTCTATCTGGGTAGATATCAGTCCTCAGATATGTATCTCCGTCTGGGTAGATATCAGTCCTCAGATATGTATCTCTATCTGGGTAGATATCAGTCCTCAGTTATGTATCTCCGTCTGGGTAGATATCAGTCCTCAGATATGTATCTCCGTCTGGGTAGATATCAGTCCTCAGTTATGTATCTCCATCTGGGTAGATATCAGTCCTCAGATATGTATCTCCATCTGGGTAGATATCAGTCCTCAGATATGTATCTCCGTCTGGGTAGATATCAGTCCTCAGATATGTATCTCTATCTGGGTAGATATCAGTCCTCATATATGTATCTCCGTCTGGGTAGATATCAGTCCTCAGATATGTATCTCCGTCTGGGTAGATATCAGTCCTCAGATATGTATCTCTATCTGGGTAGATATCAGTCATCAGTTATGTATCTCTATCTGGGTAGATATCAGTCCTCAGATATGTATCTCCATCTGGGTTGATATCGTATATTATATCCTCAGAAAATCTATTCTGCATCAATATCAATTCATTTCCTTCACCGTCTTCAAAAATGTATTTAGGACATACAGTATATATTTAGCAGGATATACTTCACAAGCTTCCAGTCATGAACATATCTCTTCAGAATATCAATTTCATGTTATATATTCCTTTCCAACCCTCTTTTTTTTTTATATCTCTCCCAGCACAGACGTCATGAGCCCTTCAGACATGAACATTATCTTCAGAATACCAATTTCACATCGATATCTGTTCCTTTGACTCACAAGTCCAAAAGATGAGTCTTGCTGCTCAGACAGAGATAGCTGTATCTCGCAGAGTCTCAGACCTAGCTTTGTCTCTACCAGCATAGAGAGGATCAACCTTCCTTCCCGACTCAAATCTCATTCAGTCAATCAATCAAATGTATTTTACAAATCCCTTTTTAACATCAGTATAGTTGCTTTACAGATACGCAGCCTGAAACCCCGACGAGCAAGCAACGCAGAGGTAGCTGAACACAGGTTGATTAAGAATCCCAGTCCCATGTATCTGTCACCAACGCCCTGAGAAAGACAGAGAGGGAGACAGAGAGAAATGGAGCCACCATACTCTTGACACGCTTTGTTTTTTATTCTCGGCTAACTGGGGCTGATGTGATTTCTCTGCTCCCGGTGCTGTGACAGACTGGGGACTCGATTTCAGAACAGCATCTCCTCCCATTCTGATTTGCTCGCTCATTTGTTTGTGGGGTTGGGAGTGGGAGCAGGGAGGAAAGCAATTCTGACAGTCAATCTATGGGGTCTGTTGGGGATAAGGGCACATATGAAGAGATACCACACACACACACACACACACAACTTAGAGATGACAGCACACAAGCTTGCACACACACATATTGGATAAGGCGGCACACACACACACACACACACACACAGACAGTTCAGTTGACGGGCAAAACTCAGTTTGAGCTACACCATGACTCATTGACCTCCTGCTGTTTAGGGCAGTCACATAAGCAGGGCAGTCACATAATCGTCATGGCCACACCCATTTACAGTGACACGTCAGATAACGTCATATATTCCCCCCCCAGCTACTAAAACACACAGCTATAATCACTCAAGCATACAGAAACACATACAAGATAAACTTATAGCTGCACAATGGGGGAAAAAAACACCACAGGCATTTTTTAAATCATGAAGTGTTAATATGAGTCTTATGGTATGTGTCAGAATCATACAGTGCAGCTACGTCATGTATCACTTCTGTCATTTCAATGAAGCCATCTATCAATCATCAGACCTATATTATAGCACACATAACACTGGGCTGGGACGTCGCTCTTAGAAGTTCTGTCTTGAAATTTAGGGTGTTTGAATAATTCAGATGTCCCTAATCTCTTATTATAAAGCAAGTCAGCGTAATTTTTCAAATCTAAAATGTCTGCCGGTCGTCTTCACCGGGCATGTCAGAGATACTGTGTTTAGCCACTCTCCCCGGGGACAACCGAATCAAATCAAGCTTTATTTACGTAGCACATTTCAGCCATGAATGCGACGCAATGCGCTTCACAGGAAAAAAACTGAAGTAAAAAACGATGAAAATAAAAACACAAAAACAAACATAAGAAGATGAAAAACAGAAGAATAATAATAAAAATTGAAAGACTAAAAAAGTACCCTAAGGAAAAGCAAAGCTAAAAAGATATTTAAAATAATTCTTAAAACACATGTCCACAGTTTCCCCCCCCCCCCCCCCCTCAGGTTCTCTGGCAGGCTAATCCAGAGGCTAGGGGCATAAAAACTAAAGGCTGCCTCTCCATGCCTCTTGGTCCTGGGCTTTGGGATAGTTAAAAGGCCAGTGTCAGAGGACCTGAGGGACCTACTGGGTGCATAACTCAAAAGCATGTCTGATATTTATTGGGGTGCACAATCACGCATTGATTTAAAAACCAATCAAAGATTCTTAAAATTAATTCTATAACTCACAGGCAGCCAGTGCAGAGACCTTAAAACCAGTGTACTGTGTGCTCTGTCTGGTCTTGGTCAGTACCCATGCTGCAGCATTGTGTATGTTTTGCAGTTGACCAATGGCTTTCTTGGGTAGACCAGACAGGAGAGCATTACAGTAGTCAAGCCTGCTTGTAATAAAAGCATGGATGAGTCTCTCTGTATCAGCCTGAGAGCGAAACGGCCTGAGAGAGAAACTCAGGTGGTAAAAAGCTATTTTGGTCACATTCCTGATGTGTGATTCAGAATCTAAAATGATACCACCTAGGTTTTTTACCTGGTGTTTTATCTTTATTTACCGTGAATTAAAATGTGCGGCCAGATTCTCTCTCTGTGCTTTGGCTCCAATAATAATTACTTCCGTCTTGTCTTGATTTAGCTGGAGGAAGTTGTGAGCCATCCAAGTATATAAATTACTAACACAGTCTAATAATTTATCCATGGAGCTAAAATCCTCTGGTGACACAGAAATGCGAAGTTGTGTATCGTCGACGTAGCAGTGAAAATCAATGCCGTGCTTTCCGATAACGGCCCAAGGGGTAACATATATAAACTGAACCGTACCGGAACCAAAATCAAACCTTGTGGAACACCACAAGTGATATCTATAATGACATTTTAATAGAAAGTGTTTCTTTATCATTAAACCCCAACACGTTTCAGCACACCAGCTTTAAATCAGGGTGCTTCTTACATCATTGAACAAGCCTGGCTCTATCTCAGACTCTGGGCACTCAGGCTCCTCTGGGATTGGATATAAAAGGAAACTGAAAACGTAAACCATGGCAAATATCGTGGAAGAGTGAATTTAAACTTGGCAACCACTCAAACAATCGCACATCAAGCTAATTAAATACGAAAAAAACTTAATTAAGCACAGACACCGGCAAATACACACACGCACACACTCACAAAGACACACACACAGGCACAGTGCTGTGGGCAATGGATTATCACCCCTGGATAGAGCCATGTGTCTAGTAAAGCTATTTGGCAGTTCTAATTTCTCCTTTTGGTGGGTGTCTTTTGATGTGGGGGGGATGAGGGCGTAACTGATTAAGCTCTAGAAGCAGAGAGATGTGCTGCTCCTCTAATACTGCTGCTGTAGCCTCTTTAGTCTGTCTGAGGGAGATATTAACCCAAAGACACACCCACTACAAGCACACGCACAAACTCTACCCTAGATAGACACACATTCACTCTACCTGAATAGCCCAACACTTCAAACGCTTCAAAGCCTGAGATCAGCTTTAGGGGAGCACGCAGCACGGACGTCCCTATCAGACCTCATAAAGACAGAGCGAGGCAGAGAGAAGGGCGGAGAGAGAGAGAGATTGAATACAGAGTAAGATTGGGTGAGAGAGAGAAGGGGGATGAGGACATTTTTGATAGAGTAAGAGGGTTGGACGGGTGGAATATTTTCTTTATAGCTAGGTTTCCATCCAATTGGGGGAAAATGTTCATGTGAATATTCTAAAAGCCTTATACTTACAATATGCACATTTTCCCACCAGAGATGTATTTCCATCAAGTTGACTTGCAGATGAAAGGCTGTCCGTGATGATGGAGCGCACGTAAAAATACCTTTTGTGATTGAATTCCCATGTGTCGAATAAAAAATACAAGTTAATTTAAATGGGTTTCCATCGTATTTTCAACTCTACTGATGGTTTTCTCACAAGAAATATAGTGTGCCCACTCCAGTATTTTTGAATATTCGCATAGAAATCTGTCACCAACTGGATGGAAACCTAGCTGATGTTATGGATTTTTGTTATTATCTTCTCTGGGGAAATCATTCTTATTGGAAGTAGTGTGTTGTGAGGTGACAGAAGATAAAGGATCATCGTTCCCTGAGGCTCCACAGAAGCAACGGCAGAGCTATGATCTCCTGCTGTACTGAATAACGTCTCTTCATCTCTCAGCAGACCTTTGCTAATCTCCTCTTTCTCCACCTCTCTCTCTCTCTCTCTCTCTCTCTACCTACCTATGTTAAAGGTTCAATGCAGCTGTTTTTCTCTCATGATCATTTTCAACAACAACAAAAAATCCCCCCACACAAAAGAAATTGCTTCTTGGCAAAGAGCAATTTCTCAAGATAGAATTTTGTTACGACTGTCTGGGAGTCGTCTGAGTGGGAGGGGAAAACTGAAATCTAGCCGTTATTGGCAGAGAGGTTTGGAACTCTCTTTCTTATTGGTCTATCGCAGGCCAAAACTCCATCCCACCAAAACAGGCTGATACCTCAGGCAGTCTTTTCAAACAGCTCTTACATTTTCACAATTTCACAGTATTGACCCATGTTGACTCCAATGCCTCCCACAGTTGTGTCAAGTTGGCTGGTAGTGGAGCTCTACTCCGAATAGCTCGTTCCGTCTCATCCCACAGATGCTCAATTGGATTGACATCTCTCTTTCTCCACCTCTCTCTCTATCTACCCACGTTAACCTCCTCTCTTTCTCCACCTCTCTCTCTATCTACCCACGTTAACCTCCTCTCTTTCTCCACCTCTATCTACCCATGCTAACCACCTCTCTCTATCTACCCATGCTAACCACCTCTCTTTCTCCACCTCTATCTACCCATGCTAAACACCTCTCTTTCTCCACCTCTATCTATCTACCCATGTTAACATCCTCTCTTTCTCTGCCTCTCTCTCTCTATCTACCCATGCTAACCATCTCTCTTTCTCCACCTCTATCTACCCATGCTAACCATCTCTCTTTCTCCACCTCTATCTACCCATGCTAACCACCTCTATCTACCCATGCTAACCACCTCTCTCTATCTACCCATGCTAACCACCTCTCTCTATCTACCCATGCTAACCACCTCTCTCTATCTACCCATGCTAACCACCTCTCTTTCTCCACCCATGCTAAACACCTCTCTTTCTCCACCTCTATCTATCTACCCATGTTCATCTCCTCTCTTTCTCTGCCTCTCTCTCTCTATCTACCCATGCTAACCACCTCTCTTTCTCCACCTCAAATCAAATCAAATTTTATTTGTCACATACACATGGTTAGCAGATGTTAATGCGAGTGTAGCGAAATGCTTGTGCTTCTAGTTCTGACAATGCAGTAATAACCAACAAGTAATCTAACCTAACAATTCCACAACTACTACCTTATACACACAAGTGTAAAGGGATAAAGAATATGTACATAAAGATATATGAATGAGTGATGGTACAGAACGGCATAGGCAAGATGCAGTAGATGGTATAGAGTACAGTATATACATATGAGATGAGTAATGTAGGGTACATTACTACCTCTGTTAACCTCTTTCCTTTCTTTAACTCTCTCCATCTTAATCACTCTTCTTCCCTCTTTTACCTATTCTCTGTCACCTCCTCTTACTCTACTCTCTCTTTCTATCCCCCTCTCATTACAAACCTCTGTTCACCTCTATCTCTCCTGCCTTTTGGGACACACACTCTGAAGCTACGTCCTGGAAGTTGAAGCGGTGGTTCTGTAAGCCTGTTATCACATGTTCTGTTTCTCAGGAGCTTGTAGCTCTGGACTGCAGGTCCAACTCTGTAGCAACTGTACCGTTTCAGCTGTGTTGATCAAATAGAGGAATAGATCATGGACAGTGTCTTTATTGTAATGGATAATGCTCTTGTAGACCTTGTTCCTGTTGATCTAGTATTTTATAGCTCTACGTCTGGGAGTTCTATGCTCTTTAGTTCTGGGTCCACTGGTGTGTGACAGAGTCCGTCTGGAGATCAGTAGACACACCACAGGCAATGGCTGACAGATTACAGTGATTTCCTCAACACAACATCTCAAATGATTCTTCTTGTCTGGCCCCCTCTGAGGACTAGAAAGACACCCTGATAACCTAAAGACAAACAGACCGACAAATACGCACTAAAGCACACAGACAGACAGACAGACACGCGTGTGTGCGCTCACAAACACAGTTTCCTGTCCTTGTCAGACAGTACACAGGTGCTGTTTCAATGAACAGAAGGAGAGACGTGGAGGCTAGTGAATACCATCACCTTTTATAGACATCAGGACCCTCTGTTTACCTTAGCAGAGTGCTGTGTACACACACACACACACACACAAGCACAGGCACACACACATGCACGCATGTACATACGCACACAAGCAAGTGCTAGCACTTGAGAACTAAGTTGGTTTTCCTCACTGTAACTTTGCTCTCCTCCGGTGTCCAATATGTATTTGCATATTCACTCACACAATGTACATGTAAGGACATATGCATAAACAACCTATCATGAATGGATACAGACACTAATGGATACCAGGACATATGCATCCATATGCAGGCAAACTCACGTGCATAATGTAGCCCACACACACACTCACGTAAGTGGAGTACATACACCTACAACCAAGTCTCTCACACCCACAGTGAACTGGATCAGCTTACAACTCTGAGAATAAACAGCGGAGGTCTTACCTTTCCGATAGGTCCGATCCTGCTTGTTGGATTGCATGGAAAAGGTCCCCATGACGAGCCCCATGTTTACGGCCGCACACAGGGTTTGTGTGTGCGATTGATTGAGTGTGTGTGTGTGTGTGTGTGTGGTACAACTGATTCCGTTAAGATATGAACATGAGGCTACTCTGTGTGCAAGCCAGTGTCATTCCTCTTCCGTCTGACACCTACGCAGTTGTAATGCCTGTGTGTGTAAGTGTGTGTGTGTGTGAATGAGAGAGAGAGAGCAAATGCACTACGGAGCTACCTTTGTCTGTATGGCAACACTGACACCCCTGGGTTTACAGCCATCTGTCTCCCTCTCTTTCTCGCTCTCTCTTTCTTTCTCTCACACACTAACCCCCTCGATCTCTCTCTTACTCTCTCTCTCTCTGTCACTGGCTTCCTGTCATTCTATCAATTCCTTTCACACTCTCCCCATTTTCTCTTTACATACGCCTGTTACTCCCCCTCTTTTCCCTCTCCGTCTCTTCCTCTCTTTGTCTGTCTCGTGGGGAGATGATGAACACACTGTTGCTTGCAGAGGAACCAGAAGCCAGACACAGTCTCCCTCCACCACACAGGGGAAAGCTGAAAGCCCGGGAAGAGGGGTGCAGAAGGAATGGAGGAAAGAAAGATAAATATTCAGTTTGATGAAAAGATCATTTGAGAATTTGACTCTAGGCAATGCAGAAAGCAGCTGAGTGAGAAACGAAGAGAGAGAAAGAGAGAAAGAGAGATATGAAGTGAGAAAGAGGGGGGGGGGGGCCCTTCTCAGTCCCTTTTGCTATTCCACAGACACGGCGTCTGCCTGTTGTGAGTGGTTTTGGGATTATCTCACACATGACTGGCTTGGCGCGCGCGCGCTTGTGTGTGTTGCTTGTGTCTGTGCGTATGCAGTGTGCGCATACATGTGCAGAGTGTCTGTGTATTCGTATTTCAAGTGGGTATGTGCTATCGTGTGTGTGCAGAGTGCTGATACATGTACCGATACACGGAGCCATACATGTCTGGAGTGGTGCTCATCGTTCTGTCACCACTGACCTGATACACAAGGGACTGCCTGGGACCACAATAAACCTCCTGTGTTATCACACACACACCAAACCACATGGGACCACCAGTGAGTGCATTCTGATTTACAGGAGACCCCATGGGATCACTAGTACAGACACACCGATGCCACTACTTTGGCATTGTAATAATATAATCCAAATATATTTAATTTAGCATCCGCCTTTTATGTAAAGCGACTCAGTGATACCTGTATACATTTATGTACAGGTGTTCCCAGGAATCAAACACACTATCCTGGCGTTGCAAGCGCCATGCCCTACCAAATGAGCGACAGAAATGAGGAAGTGAAACCACACAAAATGACCTGAAATCACAAAGGACCATTAGCATCATAGCATACACACCTCTGTGATCCCTATTAGACTTCCTGTCCTGTACTGCTACGGTATGGAGCCCTGTGTATCGACTAGAGCTTATTGAAATTCCCGGCATGACTTTACTAAAGAAAACTATTTACAGCAGCGAGGACTTCTCTAAGGCCAAGCATAAATGCCAATAACAGTCATTAGGGCAGCACTCTCATTAAACACACTGCTCCCTCAGCAACGGTAATCAATCAGAACGAGAGAGAGAGAGCGAGGGAGGGAGCGAGAGAGCGAGAGGAGGGGAGGAAGGAGGTGGAGATAGAAACAGGAAGGTAATGATAAGTGACATTTTCAGGAGATGCAAGAGTCATCCACCACACCCTGTCGTTCCTTCCCATTCCCTCTGCCCCCTGTCTCTCCCGCTCAGTGAAAGTGATATGACAGCATTTTAGATCCACCCTCACATAGAGGAGAAGCACACACACACTCTCTTTCTCTCTCTCCATCTCCCTGGAATGCACAAGCGGGTTGCAAGGAATACAAAACAGTGTGTCTGATCAGACATGTCAGGCAGGGCAGCAACATTCAGGCGGCCATTCAGCACCAGCTACTCTAGCACACGACAACAGGGCCACAACACTGAGCTTGTAACATACTGAAGTGGAAAGATAAAGCAGTGCTAGCCAGCTGGTATTGGTTTTGTTGATCTCTTTGTTACTTCCTGAAATAGACAGAATAGACAGCCAGACACGTTAAAACGATCTTCTTCCTCTGCTATTCGGTGTACACTCTTAGAAAAAAGGGTTCCAAAAGTGTTCTTCGGCTGTCCCCATATGAGAACCCTTTTTGGTTCCAGGTAAAACCCTCTGTGGATATGGTTCTACATGGAACCCAAAAGGGTTTTTACCAGAAACCAAAAAGGATTCTTCAAATGGTTCTCCTATGAGCACAGCCAAAGAACCCTTTTAAGTTCTAAATAGCACATATTTTTCTAAGTGTGTACATGAAAATGTTGAAAGCGGTGTATCTGCGTTTGTATTCGTACTTGGGGAGAAATAAAGTACAATTCAATATGAAGCAGTTTAGCACAGTGAAACGCTAAGCCACTCTAGGGAGTTTAAGTGGAGAGCCATTAGGTTAGTGTGGTGGGGCCTTACATATTCAGTGTTTCCACACCGTGGAATCATTCCAAAAATATTTCTAAACGGCTGCTCCTCTAATCATCGTAAAATGTGTAGAAGTCTCTAGGATGATACAAACAAGAACAGCAAGGTTGACAAAGGACCAGAGCATGAAAGGACATTGAGGGAGAGCGAGAGTAAGAGAGGGAGAAACATGGAAGGTCAGAGAAGAAAGACTATGTAAGCACCGTGGGTCGGGTGAACTAGAGAATGAGCAGCACTTCCTACTCTACGGCTGAAAAACCGACTCAATCAGAGGCATTTCAGGCCAGTGTTCTAATGTGGTTGCGTGTGTGAAATTGAAACAAAGAATTGTAGGATATCTTGAACTGCCTTGTTGAGGAGAAAATCTGCATTTGGTTAGCAGAAAACGTTGAGACAGTAGATCTTGCTGCAGATGATGTCCTGGCATGTCACAATATAAGAGAGACAATATCTCCCACCGTGTCATACACATGAGCCCTTGTAGATTGAATTTCTCCGTTGTTGCTATTGTTTACTTGTGTGTATTATTTGCCATGTATAACTGTTTCTGTTGATATATATGCTATTATTGCTCCAAGCCAATAATTAAAGCATTTATTAAAATTATGAGAGAGAGAGAGAGAGAGAGAGAGAGAGAGAGAGAGAGAGAGAGAGAGAGAGAGAGAGAGAGAGAGAGAGAGAGAGAGAGAGAGGCAGAGGCAGAGGCAGAGGCAGAGGCAGAGGCAGAGGCAGAGGCAGAGGCAGAGGCAGAGGAGCTGGGAGGGGAGGAAGGAGGTGAAGATAGAAACAGGAAGGTAATGATGTGACGTTTTTGGGATAGGCAAGAGTCATCCACCACCCCCTGTCGTTCCTTCCCATTCCCTCTGCCCCCTGTCTCTCCCGCTCAGTGAAAGTGATATGACAGCACTTTAGATCCACCCTCACATAGAGGAGAAGCACACACACACTCTTTCTCTCTCTCTCTTCTCTCTCTCTCCATCTCCCTGGAATGCACAGGAGGGTTGCAAGGAATACAAAACAGTGTGTCTGATCAAACGTGTCAGGCAGAGCAGCAACATTCAGGCAGCCATGCAGCACCAGCCACAACACTGAGCTTGTAACATACTGAAGTGGAAAGATAAAGCAGTGCTAGCCAGCTGGTGTTGGTTTTGTTGATCTCTTTGTTACTTCCTGAAATAGACAGAATAAACAACCCAACACATAAAAATTCTCTTCTTTGGTATTCCTCTATGGAATACTGTGTCTCTGGTACTGATGAACAGAGTTAAAGACACAGAGTTCTCCACGCTTCTGTTGAGTTTGGAGGTACTGTCACATAGTTCCACTGAATGTCACAGCCTAGTCCTGGAATCAAAATAGACAGAGAGCCACCTTGCAGACAGACTGGGATTAAATATTTTCTTTTCCATATGCCATATGAATATTTTACACACACCATTACCCTACCTCAGGGGTCCACCTGCCAAGCACCTTGTGTGAGTGTGTGTGGGGGGGGGGGGGTATTCTATCACCTTATTCCTTTACATATGAGACATGTTAGCAAAGCATTCAACTGCACAGCTCCCAACCATTACTTTGCTCCGCTCATTTTTCCCTCGATCCTGATTGGTCTCCCAGTCCCTGCTGCTCAAAAACATCCCCACAGCATGATGCTGCCACCACCATGCTTCACCGTAGGAATGGTGCCAGGTTTCCTCCAAATGTGACGCTTGGCAGGCCAAAGTTCAATCTTGGTTTCATCAGACCAGAGAATCTTGTTTCTCATAGTCTGAGAGTCCTTTAGGTGCCTTTTGGCAAACTCCAAGCGGGATGTTATGTGCCTTTTACTGAGGAGTGGCTTCGGTCTGGTCTGATTGGTGGAGTGCTGCAGAGATGGTTATCCTTCTGGAAGGTTCTCCCATCTCCACAGAGGACCTCTGGAGCTCTGTGAGAGTGACTTTCGGGTTCATGGTCGGGCGGCCAGCTCTAGGAAGAGTCTTAGTGGTTCCAAACTTCTTCCATTTAGGAATGATGAAGGCCACTGTGTTCTTGGGGACCTTCAATGCTGCAGACATTTTTTGGCACCCTTCGCCAGATCTGTGCCTCGACATAATCCTGTCTCGGAGCACTATGGACAATTCCTTCGACCTCACGCTTGGTTTTTGCTCTGACATGCACTGTCAGCTGTGGGACCTTATATAGATAGACAGGAGTGTGCCTTTCCAAATCATGTCCAATCAATTGAATTTACCACAGGTGGACTCCAATCAAGTTGTGGAAACATCTCAAGGATTTATCAATGGAAACAGGACGCACCGGAGCTCAATTTCGAGTTTCATAGCAAATTGTCTGAATACTTAAAGTATTTCTGTTTTTTGTTTTTATTATATTTGAAAGAAATTCTATAAAGCTGTTATCGCTTTGCCATTATGGGGTATTAGATTGCTGAGGAAATAGTTTTTAAAAATTAAATTTCATAGAAGAAGGCTGTAAAGTTTTTAAAAAATGTAAAAAGTCAAAGGTTCTGAATACTTTCCGAAGGCATTGTAACCTCAGCTGGCCTACGATATTCTTCCCACCTACATACACGTGACACATGTCCAAATCTTTTAAAATTTAGAAGGGGCACCAAGCACTTACAGGGTATCTTATAAAGCCTAGCTTTACATGAGAAGGGATAGACTTAATCTGGATCTCCCAGGTAACATTGATCTAAACCCTCACTTCGACTAAAAACACAACTTGACTTCTTTTGTTTCCTTTTTTTAGTGGCTGTAGTCCACTCATTCTCACTCTGTGCTCTCATCTTCAGCCGACTTGCCATCAGTTTCAAACAGAACATTAGTTTCTGCCATCTTCCCACCCTCTGACTGGCGCCATGTGCCATTAAATGCTGCTCTAAATGGTGAAACCCTAAATGTCCAGCAGGTGTCCTCATAACCAAAACAAAATGAGGTTTCTATAAACATCAACATATTTCTTTTCAAAATTATATTACATACACAATTCAACACATTTTCTTTTCCAACAAAATGTCTCCTACAAAATGAAAAAGAGGAAATGGCCAATAAGTAATGTCTCTTCTTCTATACTATTAATAAAGACATATGTCAATTTGCAGATGTTTTTATCAATTTTTATTAATTTCACCTTTTTTTAAACAGATAGGCCAGTTGAGAACAAGTTCTCATTTACAACTGCGACCTGGCCAAGATAAAGCAAAGCAGTGCGACACAAACAACAACACAGAGAAAATAACATAATAGAAAAAAAAGTCTATATACAGTGTGTGCAAATGAGGTAAGATAAGGGAGGTAATGCAATAAATAGGCCATAAAGGCAAAATAAATACAATTTAGCAATTAAACACTGGCGTGATAGATGTGCCGAAGATGAATGTGCAAGTATAGATGCTGGGGTGCAAAGGAGCAAAAAATAAATAACAGTATGGGGATGAGGTAGTTGGATGGGCTATCTACAGGTGCAGTGATCTGTGACCTACTCTGACAGCTGGTTCTTAAAGTTAGTGAGGGAGATATGAGTCTCCAGCTTCAGTGATTTTTCCAATTCGTTCCAGTCATTGGCAGCAGAGAACTGGAAGGAAAGGCGGCAAAAGGAGGAATTGGCTTTGGGGGTGACCAGTGAAATATACCTGCTGGAGCGCTTGCTATGGGTGGGCGCTGCTATGCTGACCAGTGAGCTGAGATAAGGCGGGGCTTTACCTAGCAAAGACTTATAGATGACCTGGAGCCAGTGGGTTTGGCGACGAATATGAAGCGAGGGCCAGCTAACGAGAGCATACAGGTCGCAATGGTGGGTAGTATATGGGGCTTTGGTGACAAAACGGATGGCACTGTGATAGACTGCATCCAATTTGCTGAGTAGAATGTTGGAGGCTATTTTGTAAATGACATCGCCGAAGTCGAGGATCGGTAGGATAGTCAGTTTTACGAGGGTATGTTTGGCAGCATGAGTGAAGGATGCTTTGTTGCAAAATAGGAAGCCGATTCTAGATTTAATTTTGGATTGGAGATGCTTAATGTTAGTCTGGAGGGAGAGTTTACAGTCTAACCACACACCTAGGTATCTGTAGATGTCCACATATTCTAAGTCAGAATCGTCCAGAGTAGTGATGTTAGACGGGTGGGCAGGTGCTGGTAGCGATCGGTTGAAGAGCATGCATTTAGTTTTACTTGCAATTAAGAGCAGTTGGAGGCCACGGAAGGAGAGTTTGTATGGCATTGAAGCTCGTCTGGAGGTTAGTTAACACAGTGTCCAAAGAAGGGCCAGAGGAATACAGAATGGTATCGTCTGCGTAGAGGTGGATCAGAGAATCACCAGCAGCAAGAGTGACATCATTGATGTATACAGAGAAAAGAGTCAGCCCGAGAATTGAACCCTGTGGCACCCCCATAGAGACTGCCAGAGGTCCGGACAACAGGCCCTCCAATTTGACACACTGAACTCTGTCTGAGAAGTAGTTGGTGAACCAGGCGAGGCAGTCATTTGAGAAACCAAGGCTGTTGAGTCTGCCGATAAGAATGTGATGATTGACAGAGTCGAAAGCCTTGGCCAAGTCTATGAATATAGCTGCACAGTATTGTCTCTTATCGATGGAGGTTAAGATATTGTTTGTCGGGGTCCAGATTTTGCAGCTCTTTCAGAACATCAGTTATCTGGATTTGGGTGAAGGAGAAATGTGGGAGGCTTGGGCAAGTTGCTGTGTGGGGTGCAGGGCTGTTGACCAGGGTAGGGGTGGCAATATGGAAAGCATGGCCAGCCGTAGAAAAATGCTTATTGAAATTCTCAATTATTGTGGATTTATCGGTGGTGACAGTGTTTCCTAGCCTCAGTGCAGTGGGCAGCTGGGAGGAGGTGCTTTTATTCTCCATGGACTTTTTGGAGTTTGTGCTGCAGGATGCAAATTTCTGTTTGTAAAAGCTAGCCTTTGCTTTCCTAACTGCCTGTGTATATTGGTTCCTAACTTCCCTGAAAAGTTGCATATCGTGGGGAGCTACTCGATGCTAATGCAGAACGCCACAGGATGTTTTTGTGCTGGTCAAGGGCAGTCAGGTCTGGAGTGAACCACGGGCTATATCTGTTCCTGGTTCTAAATGTTTTTGAATGGGGCATGCTTATTTAAGATTGTGAGGAAAGCACTTTTAAAGAATAACCAGGCATCTTCTACTGACGGGATGAGGTCAATATCCTTCCAGGATACCCGGGCCAAGTCGATTAGAAAGGACTGCTCGCTGAAGTGTTTTAGGGAGCGTTTAAAAGTGATGAGGGGTGGTCGTTTGACCGCAGACCCATTACGGACGCAAGCAATGAGGCAGTGATCCTGGTTGAAGACAGAAGAGGTGTATTTGGAGGGCAGGTTTGGGTAGGATGATATCTATGAGGGTGCCTGTGTTTATGGATTTGGGGTTGTACCTGGTAGGTTCATTGATTATTTGTGTGAGATTGAGGGCATCAAGCTAAGATTGTAGGATGGCCGGGGTGTTAAGCATGTCCCAGTTTAGGTCACCTAACAGCACGAGCTCTGAAGATAGATGGGGGGCAATCAATTCACATATGGTGTCCAGGGCACAGCTGGGAGCAGAAGATGGTCTATAGCAAGCGGCAACGGTGAGAGACTTGTTTCTGGACAGGTGGATTTTTAAAAGTAGAAGCTCAAATTGTTTGGGCACAGACCTGGATAGTAAGACAGAACTCTGCAGGCTATCTCTGCAGTAGATTGCAACTCCGTCCCCTTTGGCAGTTCTATCTTGTCGGAAAATATTATAGTTAGGGATGGAAATGTCAGGGTTTTTGGTGGCCTTCCGAAGGATTCAGACACGGCTAGTACATCCGGATTGGCAGAGTGTGCTAAAGCAGTGAATAAAACAAACTTAGGGAGGAGGCTTCTAATGTTAACATACATGAAACCAAGGCTTTACGGTTACAGAAGTCAACAAATGAGAGTGCCTGGGAATGGGAGCGGAGCTAGGCACTGCAGGGCCTGGATTAACCTCTACATCACCAGAGGAGCAGAGGAGTAGGATAAGGGTACGGCTAAAGGCTATGAGAACTGGTCGTCTAGTACGTTCGGAACAGAGAGTAAAAGGAGCAGGTTTCTGGGCATGGTGGAATAGATTCAATGCACAATGTACAGACAAAGGTATGGTAGGATGTGAATACAGTGGAGGTAAACCTAGGCATTGAGTGACGATGAGAGAGGTATTGTCTCTAGAGACATCAATTAAGCCAGGTGAGGTCACCGCATGTGTGGAAGGTGGGACAAGAGGGTTAGCTGAGGCATATTGAGCAGGGCTGGAGGCTCTACAGTGAAATAAGACAATAATCACTAACCAAAACAGCAATGGACAAGGCATATTGACATTAGGGAGAGGCATGCGTAGCCGAGTGATTATAGGGTCCAGTGAGTAGCCGGGCGGGCTGGAGATACGGCGATTCAGACAGCTAGCGGGCCGGGGATAGCAGGCTAGCAGAAAGACCTTAGAGGGACGTGGCAACGGAAGAAGTCTGTTGTAGCCCCCTCGTGCGGTTACATCGGCAGACCAGTCGTGATGGATCAGCAGGTGGTCCGTGTAGTAACAAGGTCCAGGCCAATTGGCAAAATAGCTACAGTAGCCCAAGAAATTGGCTGAAGTACCTCTTCAGCTAACAGTCCGGTATGCTCTAGACAGCTAGCGGGCCGCAGCTAGCAGGCTAGCAGATGGGCATTCAGGGGACGTCGCGTCGGAGGAGCCTGTTGAAAAAAACCCTCGGGCGGATTATGTCGGTAGTCCAGTCGTGATGGATCGGTGGGGCTCCGTATCGGCAATAAAAGGGGTCCAGGCCAATTGGCAAAATAGGTATTGTAGCACAAGGAGTGGCTGATGGACCTCTTCAGCTAGCCGGGAGATGGGCCTAGCATAGGCTAGCGCCAGGCTAATTGGTGCTTGTTTCGGGACAGAGACGTTAGCCAGGAGAAGCCAATCGGATAGCAGCTAGCTAGCTGCGATGATCCAGGTGAAGAGGTTCAGAGCTTGCGGTAGGAATCCGGAGATATGGAGAAAAAGAAGTCCGATAAGCTCTGGGTTGAATCGCGCTGTGCAGACTGGCAGGAGTTGTCCGGGCTAAAGGTTAGCTGATGACCGCTAGCAGTGGCTAGCTGACTACTAGCTAGTAGCTAGTTAGCTGGCTAGCTTCTGTTGGGGGTTCCGGTTCTAAAGTAAAGAAAATAGCAGATCCATACCACATTGGGTGAGGCGGAATGCAGGAGAGTATGTTGAAGTTGGGGTTAAGAAAAATATAAAAATATATGCGAAGAAAAAATATAGATATATACACAGGACACGACAAGACGAAGACAAAGATGCCTGACTGCTACGCCATCTTGGATTTTAAATTGACTTACAGTAGGCTATTAGTGTGTGACTGAGTGCATTTATGTGATCTACATATCTTTTAATTGTTAACTTGTCTTTTGAGACAATGATTGTAAGCAATGATGAGCGTGCAGTCTGCACCTCATCACAATAGTAAACCAATGAGAGAAGCAGGACCTCTAGTTGTCATGAAAGGAACTGACATATCATAGCAGAGCTACACAGCTACCAGCAGAGGTCAGTGTTACTCTGTCAGTGACTGCTCAGTGAGCCAAAGCCCAGACAGACCTGGGGCCTTATTCATTAAGCCGAATCTTTTTCAAAACGTATCTTAAACAGACGCAAACTGAACGAACGGGGAAGGACCTACATGAATTTGTCCAATATAAACTCTAGTTTTATTTGCAAATTACAACGGTTTGCAACTGCTTTTTGTCCTCCGTTTGAACTGAAATTGGAAGCAATTGATAAGCAATGTGCACAAAAGAAAAATCTATATACCTACCAAAGACAAAATGTGTGTGGTGTTTTGTCTCACCCATTGCCTTTATGACCATTGTGTAATCCAATGTTCATAGATACAGCTATAGCTCTTGTTCCCTGTGGAGCACTGAGATTGTGCAGAGACAGCCCAGTGACATAGTGTGTGTATTTGACGTTATGCAGACCCTGGTCTCTTTCTTTTCCTAATCACTGTGTGTGAGTGTGCGCGCTTGTGCATGCCGTGCTTGTGTGTGTATGTGTCTTTGTGTGCATGCGTTTGTATGTGTGTGCGTGTGTGCTTTCAGCTTTTAAGGAGCCATTTGTTACACAACATAACCTCTGCAGAGCCCTCTAATGACATCATCTCAGTGTGACCTGGAGGCCAGTTTTACCCGCTCTCTCAGAGTACAGAGCCAGCTTTACCACCAGTGTGTGCTGTCAAGTTTGTTGCACCCTCCAAGCACAAAGTAAATTGCAGCATGCCTGTGCATGTGTGCGCACAGCCTGGTCTCATAGACTAGACGTAACATAGCAAATGTAAATCCGGGACACTCAAATTAGTATGATATGTCACATTTGGAATGTAGGGTGTTTGGGTAGGCGTATAAGGCGAACGTCTAGCAACCCTGAGGGTTTTTTGCTTGAAACTCATCACGGACAACATTAGCCTTTCAGCTCATTAGCAACTTTGATACTACTTACAACTAATTAGCATGTTAGCTAACCCATCCCCTAACATTAACCTTAGCCACCTAGCTAACGTTAGCCACAACAAATTGGCATTTGTAAAATATCATACCTCTGAGTCCAGGTTGGTGTGCATGTGTGTGTGTGTGTGTGTGTGTGTGTGTTGGTATGCTTGTGCTGTATATCCTCCAGGCTCATAATGTACTGTACAGTACTGTATTTGAGATTGAGCTCTTTGTTCTTCCTCTTGCGCTGCTTTCCTTCAACAATAGAGGCAGTGGAATGAGATAATGAATCACAATAACATGAACACGCACACAATAATACAGTGAATCACAACAATAAACCCCTTCCTTTTCATCCTATAGTGAGAGCATCACTGTGTTCCCCCTGCCCCGCTCTTGCGTTGCCACGCTGACATGTTATTACACACATTCATCACACACGCACGCACACACACACACACACACACATGTTGCTCTCTATCACGTTTATCACTCCTCCGTTAGCACTCACTCCCTCCACCGCTTGTTTATACAAGAATGAACATCATTCTGACAGAGATAGGGGGAGGAGAGGGGGAGCGAGGGAGAGAAGGAAAGGGTGAAAGAGAGAGTGATAGAGTAAGATAGTGACACGAATAAAGAGAAATGGATAAATTGAGTCGGGGAAAGGGAGATATATCGATGGCTCTATGGGCAACTTCAGTCCTCGGGGGCCAGAGTGGTGTCAGACTTTTTCCCCATCTCAGCTGATTAAACTAATTGCATTCTAAACTGAAGATCCTGATTATTGGAGTCAGGTGTGTTAGCTGGCCCTCGGGCAAAAGTGTGACACCAGTCAGGCCCCCTAGGACTGGAGTTGCCCATCCCTGCTCTATAGGATAGATGGAGCTATCCAAGAGAAGCCATACAAACTCTATACAAACTGTACTCAGCTGTATACAAACTTCCGCAAAATCTCATGCACTTACATACAGTACATACAACCCCACAACAGACACTCAAAACCAGGTACAGCAACTTAAACCCTATAAACTCCCATACACACACATACTGTACAAACAGTATATTCATGTGACCATGCTCATACTTGTCCTTGGATGCATGCTTGCACACACATACACACACACACACACACACTGGCCAGTGACATACCTTTTTTGAGAGTCCCTGTGATGAGTTTGTGCAGGGACAGGACAAACTTCACCAGTCCCTGTTTACAGCGCTTAGCACAGCCTGCCATTCTGACTCCAAGTTGGGCCAAAGCAGGCCAAGAATGGCCAAAGGGTGCCAATGTGGTCTGCAGCAGGAGGTACAGTCTATGTTTGATGTCGAAGGAGTTTATAGATATTTATTCAAGAAGATACGCAGTTCAGAGGAGGACCTCTTCTGAATCTCTCTTCCTGGGCTGAAGAAAAACTGTGATCTCACCCTCTGTTTCCTGATCTCGCCCTCCGTCCCTCCCTCCGTCACATACCCCTCCTCTTTCCCCCTGAATCTTTCCAATTCTCTGTCTCTGAGAGAAAGAGAGTGAATGAGAGAGAGGGAGAGAGTCAGAAAGAAACAGACATGATTGGTAAGAGAAGTCTGATGTCAGAATCCAACTTTTGAAAATCATATATCTGGTTATATGTTACCTTACAAATGACTGCAAACTTCAAAAAGAAAACCTGTATAGACAATCCAGTGTGCTCTGAGTGCCAGAAATGATCCTGCTTTAGTTTAGTCCTCTTTGTCTCTTTCTTCCATACTCCACTTTCAGCACCACTACCGGTGGACAGCTTCTAACAATGCAGGGCAACGCACACATACTGAGATCTAACACTTGCACTTGCGCGCTCTCTCTCTCTCTCTCTTTCTCTTCCCCTACCCCTCGCACATACACACACAAACCCCCTGCACTGCGCTCACATACGCTTTATGCGTCTCTGTATAATTCCAGTACATGACCTCACTAACAGCCTCTCCATATAGTCTCATATAATGTATAGTACCGGTCAAAAGTTTGGACACACCTACTCGTTCAAGGGTTATACATGATTTTTTTTGTATTGTAGAATAATAGTGAAGACCTCTAAAGTACTACAGTGCCTCGCAAAAGTATTCACTCCCTTGGCATTTTTCTTACTTTGCTGCATTACAACCTGTAATTTCATGTAATGGACATACACAAAATAGTCCAAATTGGTGAAGTGAAATTTAAAAAATGACTTGTCTCAAAAAATTCAAGAAAATGTAAAACTGAGAAGAGGTGGTTGCGTATGTATTCACCCCCTTTGCTATGAAGCCCCTAAATAAGATCTGGTGCAACCAATTACCTCCAGAAGTTGCATAATTAGTTAAATAAAGTCCACCTGTGTGCAATCTCAGTGTCACATGATCTGTCACATGATCTCAGTATATATACACCTGTTCTGAAAGGCCCCAGAGTCTGCAACACCCCTAAGCAAGGGGAAACATCAAGCAAGAGGCACTATGAAGACCAAGGAGCTCTCCAAACAGGTCAGAGACAAAGTTGTGGAGAAGTACAGATCAGGGTTGGGTTATAAAAAAATATCAGAAACTTTGAAAATCCCACAGAACACCATTAAATCCATTATTAAAAAATGGAAAGAATATGGCACCACAACAAACCTGCCAAGAGAGGGCCGCCCACCAAAACTCACAGACCAGGCAAGGAGGGTGTTAATCAGAGAGGCAACAAAGAGACCAAAGATAACCCTGAAGGAGTTGCAAAGCTCCACAGCGGAGATGGGAGTATCTGTCCATAGGACCACTTTAAGCCGTACACTCCACATAGTGGGCTTTATGGAAGAGTGGCCAGAATTTTTTTTAAAGAAAAGAATAAGCAAACACGTTTGGTGTTCACCAAAAGGCATGTGGGAGACTCCCCAAACATATAGAAGAAGGTACTCTGGTCAGATGAGACTAAAATTGAGCTTTTTGGCCATCAAGGAAAACGCTATGTCTGGTGCAAACCCAAAATGTCTCATCACCCCAAGAACACCATGTTTTTCCATCGGCAGGGAGTGGGAAACTGGTCAGAATTGAAGGAATGATAGACGGCACTAAATAAAAGGAAATTCTTGAGGGAAACCTGTTTCAGTCTTCAGAGATTTGAGTCTGGGATGGAGGTTCACCTTCCAGCAGGACAATGACCCTAAGCATACTGCTAAAGCGACAACCGAGTGATTTAAGGGGAAACATTTAAATGTCTTGGAATGGCCTAGTCAAAGCCCAGACCTCAATCCAATTTATAATCTGTGGTGTTACTTAAAGATTGCTGTACACTAGCGGAACCCATCCAACTTGCAGGAGCAGTTCTGCCTTGAGACATACCCCATGAGACTGGCAACTGTAATTGCTGCAAAAGGTGGCTCTACAAAATATTGACTTTGGGGGGTTGAATAGTTATGCACACTCAAGTTTAATGTTTTTTTGTCTTATATTTGTTTCACAAAAAAAAATATTTTGCATCTTCAAAGTGGTAGGCATGTTGTGTAAATCAAATGATACTAACCTCCCCAAAAATATTTTTTAATTCCAGGTTGTAAGGCAACAAAATAGGAAAAATGCCAAGTGCGGTGAATACTTTTGCAAGCCACTGTAAATAACACATATGGAATAATGTAGTAACAGCTTTGCACACTCTTGGCATTCTCTCAACCAGCTTCATGAGGTAGTCACCTGGAATGCTTTTCAATTAAAAGGTGTGTCTTGTTAAAAGTTCATATGTGGGTTTCATCCAATCAGTTGTGTTGTGAAAAGGTAGGGTTGTTATACAGAAGATAGCCCTATTTGGTAAAAGACCAAATCCATATTATGACAAGTAGCGCTCAAATTAGCAAAGAGAAATGACAGTCCATCGTTACTTTAAGACATCGAGAAGTCAATCGAGAAAATTTCAACAACTTTCAAAGTTTCTTCAAGTGCAGTCGCAAACAAAATTGAGATTCTTCAAAGTAACCACCCTTTTCCATGATGACAGCTTTGCCACCTCTTGGCATTCTCTCAACCAGCTTCACCTAGAATGCTTTTCCAACAGTCTTGAAGGAGTTCCCACATATGCTGAGCACTTGTTGGCTGCTTTTCCTTCACTCTGTGGTCCAACTCATCTCAAACCATCTCAATTGGGTTGAGGTCAGGTGATTGTGGAGGCCAGGTCATCTGATGCAGCACCCTCACTCTCCTTCTTGGTCAAATAGCAGTTACACAGCCTGGAGTGTTTTTGTGTCATTGTCCTGTTGAAAAACAAATTATAGTTCCACTAAGCTCAAACCAGATGGGATGGCGTATCGCTGCAGAATGCTGTGGTAGCCATGCTGGTTAAGTGTGCCCTGAATTCTAAATAAATCACTGACAGTGTCACCAGCAAAGCACCCCCACACCATCCCACCTCCTCCTTCACAGTGGGAACCACACATGCAGAGATCATCCATTCACCTACTCTGCGTCTCACAAAGACACAGGGGTTGGAACCAAACATCTCAAATTTGGACTCATCTTTGCAGCAATTCAACCATGAAGGCCTGATTCACATTCTCCTCTGAACAGTTGATGTTGAGATGTGTCTTACTTGAACTCTGTGAAGCATTTATTTGGGCTGCAATTTCTGAGGCTGGAACTCATCCTCTGCAGCAGAGGTAACTCTGGGTTTTCCTTTCCTGTGGCGGTCCTCATGAGAGCTAGTTTCATCATAGTGCTTGATGGTTTTTGCAACTGCACTTGGAGAAACTTTCAAAGTTCCTAACATTTTCCAGATTGACTGACCTTCATGTCTTAAAGTAAAGATGGACGATCGTTTCTCTTTGCATTTTTGAGCTGTTCTTGTCATAATATGGACTTGGTCTTTTTCCAAATAGGGCTATCTTCTGTATACCACCCCTTCCTTGTCATAACACAACTGATAGGCTCAAATGCATTAAGAAGGAAAGAAATTCCACAAATTAACTTTTAACAGGCACACCTTTTAACTGAAAAGCATTCCAGGTGACTCATGAAGCTGATTGAGACAATGTCAAGAGTGTGCAAAGCTGTCATCAAGGCAAAGGGTGGCTACTTTGAAGAATCTCAAATGTAAAATATATTTTGATTTGTTTAACACTTTTTTGGTTACTACATGATTCCATGTGTTATTTCATAGTTTGATGTCTTCACTATTATTCTGCAATGTATAAAATTGTAAAAATAAAGAAAAACCCTGGAATGATTAGGTGTGTCCAAACTTTTGACTGGTACTGTATATATATTCCATCCAGGGCATTCTCAAATTCTCAAGTCTGTACATAAGCAACAAATGTCATACACACCAAGCCTAACATCTCATTTCACTTTCAATCTGTCCTGTCTGATCAATCAACCCACCAAATCACATCCATACCAGTTCCGCTGTCAATTGTTCTGCCAGCTAATCATTTATAGTGACGAATTTAGCCTGTTTTCACAGGTCAGATATGAGTGACCATAAAGTGTAGGCTCCGCCTCCTCCTCCTCAATCTCTCCGTTCAGACCCGGAAGCTTTACTTCCTAAACAAACATACTTCAGCTATAGGTGAGGAAAAATCGAGGGAGAGGGAGAGGGCTGAGAGAGAGAGAAGAAGGGGGGGGGGGGAGAAAGTGAGAGTTAGAGAGCATAGAAGAAAGGATGGAGCAGTAATCTTGTAAAATGGAGAGCTTCCATGCCTGTACTTTGTACAGATACTTCTTTCTTAATCCCCAAAGGGAAATCCTTTCTCAACACAGCCAAGACGATAGTCATACAACATAAAGCATTTGAATGCATATATTCATAAAACACAGGCTGGGTAATGGTCTAATAGCATTAGCACATTAGAAAATGGGGGAAAGAAGATACACAGCGGCATGAAGCAGGGGAGAAGAGGGGGGAATCGAAAAATAAATATACAGGAATAGCGAGTGACTATTGGTTGAGAGAAAGAGCCCAGGAGAGTAGAAGCGCCGATGCCGGTGGTGCTGTATAATGTGTCCAATGCCCCATAAACTCCCATAGTTTATACATACTCAGGCTGTGGGGCTCGCCAAGAATACAAGATCAACATCTGCATATAGACAGAACTAGCCCTGAGACTCACCTACACTGGTTTACTACCTCTGTGACTGTGACTCCTGGAGGAGAGGAGAGGAGAGGAGAGGAGAGGAGAGGAGAGGAGAGGAGAAAGAAAAGAGAACAACAGGGGGGAGGAAGGAAGAGGGAAAGTGTTTGGGGGGGGCTTATGGTCAGACAGATACAACAGAACAAAATTGGAAAGATTAGAACATAAGATGGGGGAGAAGAGAATGAAAGTAGATAAAGTAGTAGTGACCATTTAAGCAGAGATCTCATAATGTATGAATTAGAGGAGAGGAGGGTAGAAAAAGAGATAGGTGGGGGAGCAGACAGTGGATGAGTGGACGAGAACTGACGAGTAGAGAATCGAGGAGAGATTGTTTCCATACAGCTTCTCTGTTTGCGGTTAATAACTGTGGAGATTGGGTGAATTTGCATAAACATGTTTTCTTATTACAGCCCTCATTGTTATACCACCTTCATTGTTATTCATTAATACGATTAAGGTTACGTTTACGTACCGATTGAAGGCTGTAATATGAGATAATTGCTTGTCTCTTCCCAAATTAGAAGTGTTTTTGTTTGATGTTTGTTTATGCAGGGATTAACTAGTGTTTCCATCTCTTGCCTGGCGGGAGAGAGAAAAGAGCATCTTACTGATTGGCACTACGCCTAATTAAGATGGAGGAAGAGAGGGAAGAAAGAAATAAGGGGATGGAGAGAGAGGGGAGTGGAAGAGAGATTGGTATTGGTATTTATTAGGATCGACCTTAGCCGCTGCAAAAGCATCAGCTACTCTTCCTGGGGTCCACATGAAACATTACATAATATAATGTAGAGATAGAGTTTCTTCCCTTTTAATGCCAATAAAGCTTCTTGGATTGAATGGAGAGAGGGCGTGGAAGAGAGGGGGGGAAATTGGCAAAGGAAATGGTTGAAGGGGAGGGAATGGCTAAAATAAAGAGATTGTAGATTAGGAGATTGAGAGGGGGGGCGAGGAGAAATGAATAGAGAGGAGGGTGGTGCAAAGGGATAGAGAGAGGAAGAGGCGAATCGGGATACAGTATTTGGATGGGAAGGGGATAGGAGGAAAGAGGGAGAGAGAGGGAGAAGGGATTGCTTTGAATGCAGTCGATCTGTCAGAGCATTACACACACAGCTGTAAACTCAGATAGCGTTCTCCCTCTAAATATAGCACACCCTAAGATGGACAGATAAGACCAGAACAAAACAGGGGGGGGGGGGCAGGGAGAGATGGTGTGACAGAGAATAGGAAGTTAATGCTAACACATAAACATGCAAAAGAAGCCCATCACCACAGAACAGCTTATTTACATACTTAGAACACACATAACACACAAGCACACACACAAAAAAGTTGCACACACAAACACACTGCCCACATAGATATTGACACTAAAACAAATTACTGCTTGAGCGAAAACATTATAAAACAATTAGCATTTGATTTTGACCGCCTACATACAATAATGTCAGTAACATGAAACATCATGTTCATTTACAGTTTCTGTCAGAAAAAGACTCAAAATCTAATTTCCATCCAGCAGGGTGTCCCAGACATGACTATATTGTAAACCTTTATGAAAACAAAAATATGCTTTTCGGTCTTAATTTAAGGTTAGGGTTAGGCATTAGGGTTAGCAGTGTGGTTAAGGTTTAAAATCAGATCATTCTGCAGAGCTGCCTCCAGAACAACATTCATGGCGAAAAACACTAACCTGCCACCCAGACACCCAGTCTCCATATCCCCCTCGGGACGCATCACTGTGGGTTCGATAGTGACAGCATCCCTGTGGGACCTCCAAAATTAAAACACCATAGCTAACATCGCAGCTCTGCCACAAAAATGGAAGAGGCAATCACTCAAAAGAGAAAGGAATTATTTGGTTTGTCTGCCTCCAATAAACAAAACATGCAGTACATGGCTTAAAATGACTAGTATAAATCGTAAAATGTGTAAGTTTCACTTAAGTTCGAGAGGGTTGACAACCAATGCGGCACACAATTCAAGATAGTTGGGAACAGATTTTTGATGTTCCAAATCAAATCAAACTTTATTTGTCACATGCGCCGAATACAACAAGTGTAGACTTTACCGTGAAATGCTTACTTACAAGCCCTTAACCAACAGTGCAGTTCAAGAAGAAGAAAACATTTACCAAGTAGACTAAAATAAAAAGTAAGAATAAAAGTAAGACAATAAGAATAACAACAACGAGGATATATGCAGGGGGCACCGGTACCGAGTCAGTGTGCGGAGGTACAGGCTAGTTGCGGTAATCTGTACATGTAGGTGGGGGCAAAGTGACTAAGCATAGGTAACAAACAAACAGTGAGAGTGTACAAAAATTGTCCGTTGGCGATTTTATGAATTGTTCAGCAGTCTTATGGCTTGGGGCTAGAAACTGTTGAGGAGCCTTTTGGTCCTATAACTTGGGTGACTGGAGTCTCTGACAAGTTTATGGGCTTTCCTCTGACACCGCCTATTATACAGGTCCTGGATGGCAGGAAGCTTGGCACCAGTGATGTACTGGGCCATTCGCACTACCCTCTGTAGCGCCTTACGGTCAGATGCCAAGCAGTTGCCATACCAGACTGTGATGCAACTGGTCAGGATGCTCTCGATGGTGCAGCTGTAGAACCTTTTGAGGATCTGGGGACCCATGCCAAATCTTTTCAGTCTCCTGAGGGGGAAAAGGTTTTGTCATGCCTTCTTCACGACTGTCTTGGTGTGTTTGGACCATGATAGTTCGTTGGTGATGTGGACACCAAGGAACTTGAAACTCTCTACCCGCTCCACTACAGCCCCGTCGATGTTAATGGGGGCCTGTTCGGCTGACCTTTTCCTGTAGTCCACGATCAGCTCCTTTGTCTTGCTCACATTGAGGGAGAGGTTGTTGTCCTGGCACCACACTGACAGTTCTCTGACCTCCTCCCTATAGGCCGTCTCATCGTTGATCAGGCCTACCACTGTTGTGTCGTCAGCAAACTTAATGGATGGAGTTGGAGTCTTGTTTGACCACGCAGTCGTGGGTGAACAGGGAATACAGGAGGGGACTAAGTACACACCCGAGGGCCCCAGTGTTAAGGATCAGCTTGGCGGACGTGTTGTTGCCTACTCTTACCACCTGGGGGCGGCCCAGAAGTCCAGGATCCAGTTGCAGAGGGAGGTGTTTAGTCCCAGAGTCCTTACCTTAGTGATGAGCTTCGTGGGCACTATGGTGTTGAACGCTGAGCTGTAGTCAATGAACAGCATTCTCACATAGGTGTTCCTTTTGTCCAGGCGTGAAAGGGCAGTGTGGAGTGCAATTGAGATTGCGTCATCTGTGGATCTGTTGGGACGGTATGCGAATTGGAGTGGGTCTAGGGTATCCAGCAGGATGCTGTTGATGTGTGCTATGACCAGCCTTTCAAAGCTGGCACTCATGGCTACCGATGTGAGTGCCACAGGGCAGTAATCATTTAGGCAGGTTACCTTCACTTCCTTGGGCACAGGGACTATGGTGGTCTGCTTGAAACATGTAGGTATTACAGACTCGGTTAAGGAGAGGTTGAAAATGTCAGTGAAGACACTTGACAGTTGGTCCGCGCATGCTTTGAGTACACGTCCTGGTAATCCTTTTGGCCCAGCGCTTTGTGAATGTTGACCTGTTTATAGGTTTTGTTCACATCGGCTACTGAGAGCGTTATCATACAGTCATCCAGAACAGCTGGTGCTCTCGTGCTTGCTTCAGTGTTGCTTGCCTCGAAACGAGCATAAAAGGCATTTGGCTCGTCTGGTAGGCTCGCGTCCCTGGGCAGCTCGTGTCTGGGTTTCCCTTTGTAGTCCATAATAGTTTTCAAGCCCTGCCACATCCGACGGGCATCAGAGCTGTAGTAGGATTCAATCTTAATCCTGTATTGACGCTTTGCTTGTTTGATGGTTCGTCTGAGGACATAGCGGGATTTCTTATAAGCATCCGTATTTGTCTCCCGCTCCTTGAAAGCAGCAGGTCTAGCCTTTAGCTCGATGTGGATGTTGCCTGTAATCCATGGCTTCTGGTTGGGATATGTACGTACAGTCACTGTGGGGACGACGTCATCGATGCACTTATTGATGAAGCCGATGAATGAGGTGGTGTGTTCTTCAATGCCATTGGATGAATCCCGGAACATATTCCAGTCTGTGCTAGCAAAACAGTCCTGTAGATGAGCATCTGCGTCATCTGACCACTTCCGTATTGAGTGAGTCACTGGTAATTCCTGCTTTAGTTTTTGATTGTAAGCAGGAATCAGGAGGATAGAATTATGGTCAGATTTGCCAAATGGAGGACGGGGAGAGCTTTGTATGCTTCTCTGTGTGTGGAGTTAAGGTGGTCTAGGATTTTTCCACCTGGTTGCACATGTGACATGCTGGTAAAAATGTGGTAAAACTGATTTAAGTTTGCCTGCATTAAAGTCCCCGGCCACTAGAAGCGCCACTTCTGGGTGAGCATTTTCTTCTTTGCTTATGGCCTTATTTATAGAGTTGGTTGAGAGCGGTCTTAGTGCCAGCTTCATTTTGTGGTGGTAAATAGACGGCTACGAATAATACAGATGAGAACTCTCTTGGTAGATAGTGTGGTCTACAGCTTATTATAAGGTACTCTACCTCAGGCGAGCAATACCTCGAGACTTCTTTAATATTAGACATCACACGCCAATACCATGGAATCGGTTTTATGAACTGATATACCAACACATCAATCCCCTTTTTTCAATTTAAACTATTATATAAAATTCTCACCATAAAAAGAATGTGCAATATATTGGGCATTGAACAGTCAGCCCTGTGCAGCCACGAGGAAGCATAATAATATTTATAATCTAACTGTCTTTCGGAGGCTTGCTTTTGAAATCAGGTCCAGGAGTGTTTAAGTCATAATGTCAGTGTTCAGATAGACCTACAAACAGTACTGTTAGGTGAACTGAAAAACCACAATCAATCATTTAAAAATATGATTGTACTCTTAGGTAAAGTATTTAATTTTAGGGAAGTCTCAGTAGAAATGGTACACATAGAAAGGTTCAAGACCCTCATAAGACATCACAGTAAAATAGAAAGATGTATTGCAAATGGAAATCGTAAAATGGTAGTGTACTGGGAAAGATGGGTTCGCCTGTGGACATCTGAATGTTGGAATTATGAAGGGAGTCATTGGTTGATTGGCCGATACACTTGGAGTCCAGTGCGATTAGGAAGAAACGTGTATATATATAGACTACCGTTCAAAAGTTTGGGGTCACTTAGAAATGCCATTGTTGACGAAAGAAAATCACATTTTCTGTCCATTAAAATAACATCAAATTGATCAGAAATACAGTGTAGACATAGTTATTGTCTGCAACACCACTAAGCAAAGGGCACCACCAAGCAAGCGGCACCATGAAAGACCAATGACCTCTTCAAACAGGTCAGGGACAAAGTTGTGGAGAAGTACAGATCAGGGTTGGGTTATAAAAAAATATTAGAAACTTTGAACATCCCACGAAGCACCATTAAACCCATTATTAAAAATGGAAAGAATATGGCACCACAACAAACCTGCCAAGGGACGACCGCCCACCAAACTCACGGACCAGGCAAGGAGGGCATTAATCAGAGAGGCAACAAAGAAACCAAAGATAACCCTGAAGGAGCTGCAAAGCTCCACAGCAGAGATTGGAGTATCTGTCCATAGGACCAGTTTACCGGTTTCCTACTGCCTGAGCTATGTTGTTGATGTAAATTGAGAAGAGCGTGGGGCCTAGGATTGAGACTTGGTGTACTCCCTTGGTGACAGGCAGTGGCTGAGAGCACATTTTCTGACTTTATATACTGCACTCTTTGATAGAGGTAGTTAGCAAACCAGGCCAAAGACCCCTCAGAGATACCAATACTCCTTGACCGGTCCACAAGAATGGAATGGTCTACCGTATCAAAAGCTTTGGCCAAGTCAATAAAAATAGTAGCATAACATTGCTTAGAATCAAGCGCAATGGTGACATCATTGAGGACCTTTAAGGTTGCAGTGACACATCCATAACCTGAGCGGAAACCAGATTGCATACTGGAGAGAATACTATAGACATCAAGAAAGCCAGTCAGTTGATTATTGACAAGTTTTTCCAACACTTTTGATTAACAGGGCGAAATAGAAATAGGCCTATAACAAGATCAGAGATAGTTGCTAATAGTCGAACCGTGGCTGCCTTCCAAGAAATGGGAACCTCCCCAGAAAGGAGAGACAGGTTAAAAAGGTCGGAGATAGGCCTAGCGATGATAGGGGCAGCAATCTTAAAGAAGAAAGGGTCTAAACCATCTGACCCAGATAATTTTTTGGGGTCAAGTTTCAGGAGCTCCTTCAGCACCTCGGACTCAGTGACTGCCTACAGGGAGAAACTTTGTAGCGGGGCAGGGGAAAAAGAGGGAGGAGCATCAAGGATTGTCGCATTAGAAAGGGTGGGAGATGAGGAAATGTTGGACGGGCAAGGAGGCATGGCTGTGTCAAATAAGAATCCTGACTTAATGAAGTGGTGATTAAAGAGCTCAGCCATGTGCTTCTTGTCAGTAACAACCCCATCATCAACATTAAGTGACATGGGCAGCTGCGAGGAGGATGGTTTATTCTCCAGGTCTTTAACCATTTTCCAGAACTTCTTGGGGTTAGACCCACAGAGAGAGAACTGTTCCTTAAAGTAACAAACTTTGGCCTTCAGGATAGCCTGAGTAAACTTTTTTTCTCATTTGCCTAAATGAGAACCAGTCAGCCTGAGTATGCGTGTGCCGAGCCTTTCGCTAAATGCAATTCATGAGGTGGAGTAACTCTGCAAGATCACGGTCGAACCAGGGGCTGAACCTGTTTTCAATTCTAATTTTCTTTATGGGGGCATGTTTGTTAACAATACCACTGAAAATATAAAAAAGAAGGTCCAAGCTTCGACAGAGGGGATCAAGCTGATTCTATACCATTTTACAGAGGCCAGTTCATGAAGGAAGGCTTGCTCATTAAGGTTTTTTAGCAAGCGTCTATAACAAATCAGGACAGGTCGTTTCACTGAGCAGCCATTACGAACACAGGCTATAAAACAGTGATCATTAAGGTCATTACAGAAAACGCCAGACTGTATCTATCAGTATATACTGTATAGAAAGTGTATTAGAAATGATGCAATTAATGTTATTTGATAGACTCCAATTATATCCCTCCCTCCTCCCCCTCCTCCTCTTCCGTCTCCTGCCCTCCTAGGGCACCCTGCTGGCAGATGTCTGTCTGCACTGCTACACACACACACACAGTATACTGTATCTGACAAAGATATGTTCTCTATCATACAAAAACACACACAGTGAGGAAAGTTCCAGAGGTGTCTGTCTGCGTTATACAGTGTGTTCCAGAATCCGTAGTGGGGCCGAGGCCCAGATGTTGCCATCGTTGACAAGTACACGCACACACACACGAGCGTGAACGAACGCGCGTACACACACACACACAAAAACAAATGATTGCTTCAGCGAAAACAACATCAGAAAACCCATTTGCCTTTGATTTTGACCCCCTTCATGGAACACAATACATCAGTAACATGAAACATCATGTTCATTAACAGGTTCTGTCATAAAAGACTCCAACATCTCTCCAGCTGGGTGGCCCAGACTTGCAGGAGGGGGAAAGCCCATTTTTGGAGCTCGACAGTGGGGTGTGAGCAGCGAGCTCTGCCTGGAGGGTTGGAACTGCAACTCCAGACACCCAGTCTCCATATCCCCCTCGGGACGCATAACTGTGGGTTTGATGGAGTGACAGCATCCCTGTGAGACCTCCACAATTAAAACACCATAGCTAACATCGCAGCTCTGCCACAAAAGTGGAAGAGGCAATCACTCAAAAGAGAAAGGAATTATTTGGTTTGTCTGCCTCCAATAAACAAAACATACAGTACATGGCTTAAAAGGACTAGTATACAGTAAATTGTAAAATATATCAGTTTCACTTAAGGTCGAGAGGTTTGACAACTATGCAGCATACAATTCAAGATAGTTGGGAACAGATTTTTTAATGTCCCAATACCATGGAATCGGGTTTATAAACTTTTGGTACTGTCCTTCAGTGGCTCACATTTAGAGTCAGGTCCAGGAGTGGTTGTTAAGTCATAATGACTGTGTTCAGATGGACCTATAAACAGCACTGTTAGGAGAACTGAAAAACCACGGTCAGTCAATGGGGAAATATAATTATACTCTTACTTAAAGTATTTATTTTTAGGGCAATCTCAATAGAAATTGTAAAAAATAAAGAGGTTCAAGACCCTCTTAAGACATCACAGAAAAATAGAAGGATGTATTGCAAAAGGAAATAGGTTAGTCTGTGGACATTGAGGGTTAGAATTAAGATAGGAATGATTGGTTGATTGGCCAATACACTTGGAGTCCAGTGCGATTTGGAAATAAACTTTAAATACAGTATTTGTCAATTACATATAGTATAAAGTATAAGTTGTGATCCCTTGTTGGTGTCACCTAAATCCACTTCAATCTGTATGGATGAAGGGGAGGAGACAGGTTAAGAAGGATTTTTAAGTCTTGAGACAATTGATACATGGATTGTGTATGTATGCCATTCAGAGGGTGAATGGGCAAGACAAAATATTGAAATGCCTTTGAACGGGGTTTGGTAGTACGTGCCAGGCGCACTGGTTTGAGTGTGTCAAGAATGGCAACGCTGCTGGGTTATTCACACTCAACAGTTTCCTGTGTGTATCAAGAATGGTCTACCACCCAAAGGACATCCAGCCAACTTGACACAACTGTGAGAAGCATTGGAGTCAACATGGGTCAGCATCCCTGTGGAACGCTTTAGACACCTTGTAGAGTCCATGCCCCGACTAATTGAGGCTGTTCTGAGGAGGTGCAACTCAATATTAGGAAAGTGTTCACAATGTGTTGTACACTCCATGTATATATTTATTATATACATGGGGCATAATAAAATAATAAATAAATACATATTTCGTTTTTTTAAAGGGGATTAGAAATTATGCAACTAATGTTATTTGATAAACTCCAATTCTATTCTAATTTCCTAGTTGATCTATCCCCTAAAAAACATACAGTTGAAGTCGGAAGATTACATACACTTAGCCTGGAGTCACTTCTTGTCAATAGGGGGTGCTGTTAGCACTTTGTAATAATTATGTTCCCAAATTAAACTGCCTCGTACTCAATTCTTGCTCGTACAATATGCATATTATTATTACTATTGGATAGAAAACACTCTCTAGTTTCTAAAACCGTTTGAATTATATCTGTGAGTGAAACAGAACTGGACTTAGAGCAATTTTCCTATGTGGATGTGAGAATGCGAAATTTTGCTGGCTGTTCTCAGATCTGTTTATAAATCTGCCTGTCTTCTATTGGTTGAGATGCACTGCATACGCCTTCCCCTGGTTGTTAGCGAATAGTGAGACTTGAAATGGAGTCTCTAGGCAGATCTGAAAGGTTATAAATGGCTTGGGAAGAAAAGTACTGGTCTTTTCCCTCTTCGCTCTGGCGCAGGAAGGAGCTTGGCATATCGTACTAGAACCTTCGGTTATAACTCTTAGAAATATCCGGCTGTGTTTTTATTCGATATAGGTGTTAAAGACATCATAATGTTGTTATTTTAAACCGAATTATATCAGTTTATGTCAGTATATTGCGATTTTCGGATATTTATTAGTGTTGCGTTCTAGGGAGTTGGTGATGTCTGGACCACATGGCTAATGTTTACTGCTAATTGCAACGTTGAAGAGGACATTCTACAACCGAGCAACGATTCTTTTGGACAAAGGACACCTTTCCCAAGATTCTGATGGGAGTTCATCAAAAAGTAAGAACTATTTATGCTGATAATTCGTTGTTCTGTTGAAAAATGTTAAATGCATAAGCCGCCATTAATTTCAGTGTAGCCTCGCTTTAACGCACGCTGTATGTTGTAGTAACGTTAATTTTAAAAATGTAACACAGCGATTGCATTAAGAACTAATTTGTCTTTCATTTGCTGTCCAACCTGTATTTTTTAGTCAAGTTTATGATTATTTATTGATTAGAATAGGTGCCTCTCCAAAGATTTCTCCCGACATTTTCTGGGCAGCTTGGCAACTTTTCTCATTGTATAACCACGATTTGTGCCGCTAAATATGCACATTTTCGAACAAACTCTATATGCATTGTGTAATATGATGTTATAGGACTGTCATCTGAAGAATTCTGAGAAGGTTAGTGAAAAAATTAATATATTTTGGTGGTTTATACGTTATCGCTATTTTTGGCTTGAATCAATGCTGTTGTGATGTTTGCTATTGTGGTAAGCTAATATAACGCTATATTGTGTTTTCGCTGTAAAACACTTAGAAAATCTGAAATATTGTCTGGATTCACAAGATCTGTGTCTTTCATTTGCTGTACGCTGTGTATTTTTAAGAAATGTTTTATGATGAGTAATTAGGTAATACACGATGGTCTCTGTAGTTATTCTAGTTGCTTTGGTGAGAGTTGTGATGGTGGCTGCAATGGTAAACTATGATTTATACCTGAAATATGCACATTTTTCTAACAAAACATATGCTATACAATAAATATGTTATCAGACTGTCATCTGATGAAGTTGTTTCTTGGTTAGTGGCTATTTATATCTTTATTTGGTCGAATTTGTGATAGCTACTGATGGAGTAAAAAAATGGTGGAGTAAAAAAGTGGTGTCTTTTGCTAACGTGGTTAGCTAATAGATTTACATAGTGTCTTCCCTGTAAAACATTTTAAAAATCAGAAATGATGGCTGGATTCACAAGATGTGTATCTTTCATCTGGTGTCTTGGACTTGTGATTTAATGATATTTAGATGCTAGTATTTACTTGTGACGCTATGCTAGGCTATGCTAGTCAGCTTTTTTACTGATGGGGGTGCTCCCGGATCCGGGTTTGGGAGGAATTAGAGGTTAAAACTCATTTTGGCAAATCGGTTAGGACATCTACTTTGTGCATGACACAAGTAATCTTTCCAACAATTGTTTACAGACAGATTATTTCACTTATAATTCACTGTATCACAAGTTGACTGTGCCTTTAAACAGCTTAGTAAATTCCAGAAAATGATGTCATGGCTTTAGAAGCTACTGATAGGCTAATTGATATAATTTGAGTCAATTGGAGGTGTACCTGTGGATGTATTTCAAGGTCTACCTTCAAACTCAGTGCCTCTTTGCTTGACATCATGGCAAAATCAAAAGAAATCAGCCAAGACCTCAGAAAGAAAATTGTAAACCTCCACAAGTCTGGTTCATCCTTGGGAACAATTTACAAACGCCTGAAGGTACCACCTTCATCTGTACAAACAATAGTACGCAAGTATAAACACCATGGGACCACGCAGCCGTCATACCGCTCAGGAAGGAGACTCGTTCTGTCTCCTAGAGATGAACGTACTTTGGTGCAAAAAGTGCAAATCAATCCCAGAACAACAGCAAAGGACATTGTGAAGATGCTGGAGGAAACAGGTACACAAGTATCTATATCGACAGTAAAAAGAGTTCTATATCGACATAACCTGAAAGGCCGCTCAGCAAGGAAGAAGCCACAGCTCCAAAACCGCCATAAAAAAAAGCCAGACTACGGTTTGCAACTGCACATGGGGACAAAGATCGTACTTTTTGGAGAAATTTCCTCTGGTCTGATGAAACAAAAATAGAACTGTTTGGCCATAATGACCATCGTTATGTTTGGAGGAAAAAAGGTGAGGCTTGCAAGCCGAAGAACACCATCCCAACCGTGAAACACGGAGGTGGCAGCATCATGTTGTGGGGGTGCTTTGCTGCAGGAGGGACTGGTGCACTTCACAAAATAGATGGCATCATGAAGGAGGGAAAATTATGTGGATATATTGAAGCAACATCTCAAGACATTAAAGCTTGGTCGCAAATGGGTCTTCTAAATGGACAATGACCCCAAGCATACTTCCAAAGTTGTGGCAAAATGGCTTAAGGACAACAAAGTCAAGATTTTGGAGTGGCCATCACAAAGCCCTGACCTCAATCCTATAGACAATTTGTGGGCAGAACTGAAAAAGTGTGTGTGTGCAAGGAGGCCTACAAACCTGACTCAGTTACACCAGTTCTGTCAGGAGGAATGGGCCAAAATTCACCCAACTTATTGTGGGAAGCTTGTGGAAGGCTACCCGAAACATTTGACCCAAGTTAAACAATTTAAAGGCAATGCTAGCAAATACTAATTGAGTGTATGTAAACTTCTGACCCACTGGGAATGTGATGAAAGAAATAAAAGCTGAAATAAATCTCTACTATTATTCTGACTTTTCACATTCTTAAAATAAAGTGGTGATCCTAACTGACCTAAGACAGGGAATTTTTACTAGGATTAAATGTCAGGAATTGTGAAAAACTGAGTTTAAATGCATTTGGCTAAGGTGTATGTAAACTTCCGACTTCAACTGTATCTACTCTTCTCCTATACCTCCCCTCCTCCTCATCTCCCTCTTCTTCCTTCTCCTGCCCTCCCAAGGGCACCCTGCTGACAGCTGTCTGTCTGCACTGCTACACACACACACACTGTAATTGACAAAGATATGCTCTCTCTCATACAATCACACATGTGCAGATAAACACACACACACAAACACACACGCTGTGAAGAAGGTTCCAGAGGTGTCTGTCTGCGTCATACAGTGTCCCAGAATCCGTAGTGGGGCCGGGGCCCATATGTTGCCGTCACTGACAAGCAGAAACACAGACACACAAACACACAACGTTTTGCAAGAGTAGGGAAGCATACAGAAATCTATTCATTCATATCACCACCAATTTTTCCATAGCAATCTCATATCTGTCTCTACCTTCCTGTAACTTTATCTCTAGAACAGTCAAGATCAACTGACCTACATAAAGACTGAATAACAAGAATAGCTTCATTAATCAGCCTAATCTTAATTACAGTAATATGGAGGTAATTAACTCATGTAGAGAAGAGTTCTACACTGCTCCATGGTGCCTGGTGTGTTTTATAAAGATAACGTTACAACCCACAAGTCTTCACCAGCTCTACATACAGAGAAGAAACACCCTTCAAACAGACAACAAACACATGCTGTGCTACAACCTGGTCTCAGAGCATTTTGTATTATTCTGTATGTAAATCCAATTCACTCAATTTAGTATGATATGTTATGAATTCCAATTCCAATGATATGTTGCACATTTTCAAAATGTGCAATATGTTACGAATTTGCGAACGTACAATTTGTTCCGTATTTGCAAAATATATGATATGTTACAAATTCTAGCTAGGTGGCTAACATTAGCTAGCTCGCTAACGTTAACTAGGCTAGGGGTTAGCGTTAGGGCTTAAGGTTAGGGTTGCGTTTAGGAGTTAGGGTAAAGGGTTAATGATAGGGTTATTGTTAGCTAATAAATCATTCTCTACTATTATTTTGACATTTCACATTCTTAAAATAAAGTGGTGATCCTAACTGACCTAAGACAGTGAATTTTTACTAGGATTAAATTGTGAAAAACTGAGTAAATGTATTTGGCTAAGGTGTATGTAAACTTCCGACTTCAACTGTACATATTCTATCCACATACTGTCCATAATGTCTACACATCCCATCAAATATATATACACAGTACCAGTCAAAAGTTTGGACACACCTACTCATTCAAGGGTTTTTCTTTATTTGTACTATTTTATACATTGTAGAATAATAGTGAAGACGTCAAAATCATGAAATAACATATATGGAAACATGTAGTAAACAAAAAAGTGTTAAACAAATCAAAATATATTTGAGATTCTTCAAAATAGCCACCCTTTGCCTTGATGACAGCTTTGCACACTCATGGCATTCTCTCAACCAGCTTCACCTGGAATGCTTTTCCTACAGTCTTGAAGGAGTTCCCACATATGCTGAGCACTTGTTGGCTGCTTTTCCTTCACTCTGCAGTCCAACTCATCCCAAACCATTTGCCCTTACACAGCCTGGAGGTGTGTTATGGGTCATTGTCCTGTTGAAAAACAAATAATAGTCCCACTAAGCGCAAACCAGATGGGATGGCGTATCGCTGCAGAATGCTGTGGTAACCAAGCTGGTTAAGAATTCTAAATAAATGAGTGTCACCAGCAAAGCACTTCCACACCATCACACCTCCTCCTCCATGTTTCACGGTGGGAACCACAAATGCGGAGATCATCCGTTCACCTACTCTTTGTCTCACGAAGACGGCGGTTGGAGCCAGACATCTCAAATTTGAACTCATCAGACCAAAGGACAGATTTTCACTGGTCTAATGTCCTTTGCTCATGTTTCCTGGCCCAAGCAAGTCTCTTCTTATTGGTGTCCATCAGTAGTGGTTTCTTTGCAGCAATTCGGCCATGAAGGCCTGATTCACAAAGTTTCCTCTAAACAGGATGTTGAGATGTGTCTGTTACTTGAACTTTGTGAAGCATTTATTTGGGCTGCAATCTGAGGTGCAGTTATTCTAATGAATTTATCCTCTGCAGCAGAGGTAACTCTGGGTCTTCCTATCCTGTCGCGGTCCTCATGGGAGCCAGTTTCATAGCGCTTGATGGTTTTTGCGAGTGCACTTGAAGAAACTTTCAAAGTTCTTGACATTTTCCGGATGTGGTGTAATGTAGTTCTGTGCTCAGCTCTTTTGACGTTACTTGCTCTCGGTTTATCATACAAAGCGTACATTTTATATATATTTTTTTGTATTTTTTTTTTCTTTGGGAAATGGGAAATTCTACCGCGACCCCATTTTCATATCAGGCACATGGGGTCACGACACCTAGTTTAGAAACCACTGGGTTAGAGTTAGCCAACAGGCTAAGTAGTTGCAAAGTAGCTAAGTAGCTCAAATGTGAAAGTTGTCCCTGATGAGACTCGAACTCGCAACCTTTGGGTTGCTAGACATTCGCGGTATACGCCCCACCATCCAAACCATCCTACATTTGTTTTTGCTTTAAGTAACCATCTGTCTTATCTAACCATACAAAACGTAACATATCATATTCAATGGAGTGTCTTGGATTTACGTACAGAATAATACAAAATGCTCTGAGACCAGGTTGAGGGCTAGGAGTGTGAGATGTCAGGTCAGTTGTGTGTGTATGTGTGTGTGAGCTCTCCTCAATCAGTCACTTGAACACTGTTCCTGACAGTTTTAAACCATCCATCATCATTCCCGTTCCAAAGAAAAATATCCTGCCTGAATCACTACAGACCTCTTGCACTCACATAAGACATTATGAAGACCTTCAAGCTCTTCCTTGACCCCTTGCAGTTCACCTACAGCGGCAACAGGTCTGTGGACGACGCTATCAAAATGAGTCTCCAACAGTAGAGGCTGCTGAGGGGAGGACGGCTCATAATAATGGCTGGAATGGAGTCAATGGAATGATATCAATCACATGGAAACCACGTGTTTGATACTATTCCGTTTATCATACCAGCCATCATTATGAGCCGTCCTCCCTTCAGCAGCCTTCGGCAGCCTCCACTACATCCTTTCGCACCGACAACCCAAGAACATACGTAAGGATACTGTTTGTGGATACCCTCATCCCAGAGCTGCTGCAAGACAAACGTACCCAGCTGAACATATCTGACTCCATCTGTCTGTGGATCACCGACTTCCTGACCAACAGGACACAACAAGTGAACCGAGGGAAACACCTCTCTGACTCTTTGTCTTTCAGCACAGGAGCGCCGCAGGGTTGCGTACTCTCCCCCGTCCTCTACTAACTCTACACCAATAACTGCACCTCCAACAATGTATCTGTCAAACAGTAAAGTACTTAAGTAAAAATACTTGAAAGTACTACTTAAGTAGTTTTTTGGGGTATCTGTACATTACTATATAATGTACTTTTTACTCCATACATTTTCCCTGACCCCCAAAAGTACTCGTTACATTTTAATACTTAGCAGGACAGGAAAATGGTCCAATTCACACTTTTCAAGAGAACATCCTTGGTCATCTAGATGTTTGGTGGACTCACTAAACAGAGATGCTTCATTTGTAAATGATGTGTTGGAGTGTGCCCTCGGCTATCTGTAAATAAAAATGTCATTCAATTGTGCCGTCTGGTTTGCTTAATATAAGGAATTTGAAATGATTTGCTGATGACATCACCTTGGTCAGCCTCATCTCCAACGGTGATGAGTCCATGTACCGGAGAGAAGTTGACCGGATGGTGGCCTGGCGCAATCACAATAACCTGGAGCTGACTTCAGGAAGCATCCCTCACCACCTCTTCCCCTTGAAATCAATGGCTCAGCTGTAAGAACGACAGTCATTCAAATTCCTGGGGACCATAATCTCCCAAGTTGGAGGACAACATAATAGCAGTCACGAAGAAGGCCCAACAGCAGATGTACTTATTGCGCCAGCTGAATAAATTCAGATTCTCACAGACGGATACTGATCCGGTTCTACCCGGCCATCATCAAGTCCATCCTCGCCTCCTCGATCACTGTCTAGTTCGGGAATGCGTCTGCATGGTCTAAGGGCAAACTGCAATGGATTGTCCGGTCTGCTGAGAGGATCATCAGCTGTAACCTGCCCTTCATTAAAGTCATGCACGACTCGAGGGCAAATAAAATCTAACTATTTGTCACATGTGCCGAATACAACAAGTGTAGACCTTACCGTGAATGCTTACTTACAAGCCCTTAACCAACAGTGCAGTTCAAGAAGAAAATATTTACCAAATAAACTAAAGTAAAAAATAAAAGTAACACAATAAAATAACGAGGCTATATACAGGGGGTACCAGTACTGAGTCAGTGTGCTGGGGTACAGGTTAGTTGAGGTAATTTGTACATGTAGGTAGGGGTGAAGTGACTATGCATAGATAATAAACAGCCAGTAGCAGTAGTGTACAAAACAAATGGGGGGGGGGGGGGGGGGGGGGTTCAATGTAAATAGTCCGGTGGCCATTTGATTAATTGTTCAGCAGTCTTATGGCTTGGAGGTAGAAGCTGTTAAGGAGCCTTTTGGTCCTAGACTTGGCGCTCCGGTACCGCTTGCTGTAGCGGTAGCAGAGAAAACAGTCTATGACTAGGGTGACTGGAGTCTCTGACAAGTTTATGGGCTTTCCTCTGACACCGCCTATTATATAGGTCCTGGATTGCAGGAAGCTTGGCACCAGTGACGTACTGGGTCGTACACACTACCCTCTGTAGCGCCTTACGGTTAGATGCCAAGCAGTTGTCATACCAGGCGGGGATGCAACCGGTCAGGATGCTCTCGATGGTGCAGCTGTAGAACTTCTTGAGGAACTGGGGACATTTGGCCAAATCTTTTCAGTCTCCTGAGGGGGAAAAGGGTCTGTCGTGCCCTCTTCACGACTGTCTTGGTGTGTTTGGACCATGATAGTTCGTTGGTGATGTGGACACCAAGGAACTTGAAACTCTCTACCCGCTCCACTACAGCCCCGTCGATGTTAATGGGGGCCTGTTCGGCTGACCTTTTCCTGTCGTCCACGATCAGCTCCTTTGTCTTGCTCACAATGAGGGAGAGGTTGTTGTCCTGGCACCACACTGCCAGTTCTCTGACCTCCTCCCTATAGGCTGTCTCATCGTTGTCGGTGATCAGGCCTACCACTCCGGTGTTGTCAGCAAACTTAATGATGGTTTTGGAGTCGTTTTTTGGCCACACAGTCGCGGGTGAACAGGGAGTACAGAAGGGGACTAAGTACACACCCTTGAGGGCCACAGTGTTGAGGATCAGCGTGGCAGAAGTGTTGTTGCCTACTCTTACCACCTGGGGGCAGCCCGTCAGGAAGTCCAGGATCCAGTTGCAGAGGGAGGTGTTTAGTCCCAGAGTCCTTAGCTTAGTGATGAGCTTCGTGGGCGCTATGGTGTTGAACGCTGAGCTGGAAGCGTGCAGGAAAGATCATCGCCTACCCCTTTCACACCCTCTGGGAAACAGTTCAGGCCAATCACGACCAAAACCTCCCGCCACCTGAACAGCTTTTTCCCCCACGCCGTGGCCCTTACCAACCAGCCACCTGTTCCACGATGATATTCCCAATCATAGACTTTGCACTATTCAGCAATGGACTATGCATCCTGCACTTCATCTTCATTTTTAGCTTCAGTACCCATTGTATACAGAACATACTGTATGTGGATTGCATTGGAAAGTATTCAGACCCCTTTCCTTTTTCCACATTTTGTTATGTTAAAGCCTTGTTCTAAAATGGATTAAATTTAAAAAAGTCCATCAATCTGCTCACAATACCCCATAATGACAAAGTGAAAACAGGTTCAGACATTTTTGCTAGTTAATTAAAATAAAAAACTGAAATATCTTATTTACATAAGTATTCCATTTGCTATGAGACTTGAAATTGATCATCCTTGAGACATTTCTTTTTGGAAAGGCACACACCTGTCTATATAAGGTCCCACAGTTGACAGTGCATGTCAGAGCAAAAACCAAGCCACGAGGTCGGAGGAATTGTCCGTAGAGCTCCGAGACAGGATTGGGTCGAGGCACAGATTTGGGGAAGGGTACCAAAAAATGGCTGCTGCCTTGAAAGTCCCCAAGAACACAGTGGCCTCCAACATTCTTAAATGCAAGAAGTTTAGAACCACCTAGACTCTTCGTAAAGCTGGCCACCCGGCCAAACTGAGGAATCGTGGGATAAGGGCCTTGGTCAGGGAGGTGACCAAGAAGCTGATGGTCACTCTGATAGAGCTCCTGAGTTCCTCTGTGGAGATGGGAGAACCTTCCAGAAGGACAACCATCTCTGCAGCAATCCACCAATCAGGCCTTTATGGTAGAGTGGCCAGACGGAAGCCACGGAAGCACATGACAGCCCGCTTGGAGTTTGCAAAAAGGCAACTAAAGGATGCAGACCATGAGAAACAAGATTATCTGGTCTGATGAAAACAAGATTGATCTCCTTGGCCTGAATGCCAAGCATCACGTCTGGAGGAAAACTGGCACCATCCCTACAGTGAAGCATGGTGGTGGCAGCATCATGCTGTGGTGATGTTTTTCAGCGGCAAGGACTGGGAGAATAGTCTGGATCGAGGGAAAGATAAATGGAGCTAAATACAGAGAGATTTGTAATGAAATTCTGCTCCAGAGCACTCAGGACTCAGAATGGTGCAAATATTCACCTTCCAACAGGACAACGGCCCTAAGAACACAGCCAAGACAACGCAGGAGTGCCTTCGGGACAAGTGTCTGAAAGTCCTGGAGTGACCCAGCCAGAGCCCGGACTTGAATCCGATCGAACATCCCTAGAGAGACCTGAATATAGCTGTGCAGCGGCGCTCCCCATCCAACCTGACAGAGCTTGAGAGGATCTGCAGAGAAGAATGGGAGAAACTTCACAATACAGGTGTGCCAAGCTTGTAGCATCATACCCAAGAAGACTCGAGGCTGTAATCACTGCCAAAGGTGCTTCAACAAAGTACTGAGGAAAGGGTCTGAATACTTATGTGAATGTAATATTTCCGGTTATTTTATTTAATAAATTAGCAAACATTTCTAAACAGTTTTTTCTTTGTCATTATGGGGTATTGTGTGTAGATTGATGAGGGGAAAAAAACACATTTTTTTAGAATATGGCTGTAACGTAACAAAATGTGGAAAAAGTTAAGGGGTCTGAATACTTTCCGAATGCACTATAAATTCTCTGTCTATATAATATGTCCATATTTTCTGTTTGTCTGTCTGATTATTGTCTGTCTGTTTATTGTCTGTCTAACTGCACCATTTCACAGAGTCAACTTCCTGTCCAAGCAATGTGTTTCTGAAAGTGTCTCCGTGGACTGTGGGTCTCTCGATGGGCTGCAGCAGTGGAGTGGCAGCTCCACAGACAGCTGCACTGGTCTTGAACTAAGCTCATGAGGCATTTCTAAATTATATTCTTCTAGAATCAATGGGTATATATATCATTAATTCATAAGTCCAAAAATCTATGTTAGCAACTGCGGCTTGCCCTTTTAAGGCCTGCTCGTACTGGTGCAGCAGGACCTCGTAGGACTCCTTAGTATGACCAACACCATGACCACATTCACCAAGGTTTTCTCTTTTCTATGTGGTTGTCCGACTCTTTGTGCGTGTGTATGTGTGTGAGTGTGCGAGGATGAGGGTACACGTGTTCTTATCTCTTCTCTGTTTAGGCACGATTGAGCCCCTCTCCATATCTTCCCCATACACACACGCATACACACACAAACTCTCTGTCTAACACACACACACACTTTCTTTCTGCTGAGCCGAGGGGTTTTACACAGCAGCAGACCACAGCAGGTGATTATTAAGCCACTTTTGCCTCCAATGCTTCTATCCCTCTGTGTGTGTGTGTGTGTGTGTGTGTGTGTGTGTGTGTGTGTGTGTGTGTGTGTGTGTGTGTGTGTGTGTGTATTACCAAACAAATCTACATTTAGTTGTTTGTACACGCCACACAGTAGGGGTTTTGAGTCCAAACACAATGATCTGCATCCCATGCATCTCAATGGCATCTATCACAATAAACCTGTCAAAAGCAAGGACAAATATAATGTACAGAATTTCTATGAAGTGTAGTATCCCACTGGGCATACACTGTTTGAGTCAACGTTGTTCCCACGTAAATGTCAATGAAATTACATTAAACCAATGTGGAATAGACGTTGAATTGACATCTGTGCCCAGTGGGATGTATTTGTCTATTGAGAGTAACAGGCTGTCAGCGTTGCGATGACTGCCACCTTGTGGTAAAATCAAGGCTGCATATGACAGTGTAATCCTCGAAACACAATACATACCATTGTATGTGATGTGTCCTATAAACATTTATTCTCTTTATACAGCCTAAGGAATCATTAGGAAATCAAATTACATCTAAGACAGAATTATATAAAAATATATTTGTGGCAGCATGGCCATTCCCCCAACCATATACATCATTATCAGTTAAAAGACAGGTATGCAGTAATGATGTGTAACACAGAATGTGTATTTTCTCCATTTCATTTGAGATGCCTTTAGAGAACCAGGTCAGAATGTAAAAGTTAACGTCAGTTAGACCTGTAGACAGAGAACGAGGAGATGAAAGTCACACATAAAGTACTCTGCATTTGCATACCTCGGGTTATTTAATAATCTCTACAAAATATATCAGTCATAAACTTCTATCCATCTGAATGACACGACTCCATAGATTGAATCGATTCTACAGTAGAAGGACATCTCAGACAATTTACTTCATGATTTGATTTTGATCAAAAACATTTTCTGTAAACGTAACGACGAGGAACAGAAATATCAAAGTCTTTGGAATGAAGCTTTTTCCCCATATTTGGCTCAATACCTAAAGATCAAGTAAAATGGCCTTGTGAAAACGACTTTGCTTTATCATAACGTAAAACATTATCACTTGATATCACCGCCATGTTCGAGAGGCTTTCAGACGGATTGTTAGACAGGTTGTCAGACAGACAGGTTGTCACATCATTCAGGCCCACCTTTGCTTTTGACACTTGTCACATACAGAATAATCTCAGAAACCCAAAACTAAAATATTGCGTAATTGTGTCAGATGCTTGATTAAGTTCTGGGGGCAGATGTGTTAGAAAAAAATACTAGAACGTGGAGGGGACGCAGGCCGGCTCCTCTCCAGTTGCAATTTACAGGCAAGTCCATGTTCCAAATGTTCCCTCTTCTGAAAATGGAAAGATGCGAAATCGTGATTTATCCAAAATAATCAGTGACGAAAAATCTGTTCACCGGAAACTAAGTTCCTCGTTAGTCGTCGCATCCCACAGTCTGCTGACAGACGCTAGGATACCAGTTATGCTAAGTGCGTCTGTCCACGAGAGATTAGACACAGAAAAGTGGGGGATTTTGAAGCACCGAGGTGATTTGACACGATCTCAATGAGCAGGATGTAGGTTAAAAGCATCTGTTTATAGAAGCACAATGTCAAACTGGGCCATACACACAAACACACCCACATTTCAGCTAGTGCTTTAGTGTAGCTTTCCATTTCAAATGACTTTAGGCTGTGAGCACTTATGAATGTTTTTGTCACGGGCAGGCAGCGTTTGATGACGTCATTAATGTTGGCCACTATAATCTCTCTGTAGGGAAGCATCATTTGATTGGCAGTCACAGTGGCTCATCATCTTGTCCTCTCTCTGATTGGCAGTCACAGTGGCCTATCATTCTGTCCTCTCTCTAATTGGCAGTCACAGTGGCCTATCATCTGTTCCTTCGGGGCTTACATGTCTGTCTGGAACAAGAACTTCCTCTAGGAAGGCAACAGGAGCCAGACCTCCTCTGCCATTCACCTGAAACACACAGTCACTCAGTACGTTATCTACAGTACACCTGCCCTCACTTGAAACACACAGTTGTAGTCTCATTTAGATACATGGGACACAGATCCACTCAAAGTATCTACTGTACACCTAACAGCGTGACAGTATCTCCCTCTCTCAGGGCCAGCTCTGCCAGGGTGGAGGTTAGTGCTGTCCCCCAGAGGACTGTAGCTGCACGCCAAACATGCACATACGCATACACAGAGAGAACACACAGGTCACAAGGAAGCAAACACAAACACACATTAATACACAAGCTTAGAAGAGGCGACTGTTAATATAGAAAATCACAAATGCGTCACATTTCATTATTTCGTCATGCAAATTTCAATGAAACACAAACAGTAACTGAAAAAGGCACACGCCATTACCGTTTGAGCTTCTGAATCTGGTGAGAAAGGTTTCAACTGGACAGTGCGGCTGAAAATCTGCAGTAAAACATTGAAAGATGAAACGGTTGGGTCAGGGTAGGGTTGCTGTACAGAATTACTCCTCCTAGACGTTACAGACATTACAACTTGATTGCCTGTTGCTTGGTCTCACCTTTTCTCCCCACTCGTGTGAGAGGTCACCAGGCTGCGGCCCTGGCCAATCGGGTGCTAACCATGCGCCCTTACCCTTGTGCTTCTAGCCTCTGATTGGCCAGCTAGCCCGACCTATGCTCTCACAAGGGTGGTAAACTGAGTGTACAAAACAATAAGTACACATGCATGTCTTTAGAACTCACTGGTTGGGTGGAGCCACTGTGTCGGTGTGTGGGCGGAGTCCTGCAGTCTGGGGAGGCGTGGTCTGTGCAAAGAACAGTGGACGCTGTGGTGTCATGGGTGTGGTCTATGATGAAAGGGGTGTGGTCTGTCCTAAACTGGGCATGGTTTCCCCCTGTAGATGACATGAATCTTGTCAGTGTAGAGACCGATGGAACCCAGGGTCTGAACGCTGATGTGAACCGGACCGGACAGATCCAGCTTCTCGAAAACACACAGAGAGGAGAGATACACACTGTCATCCTCAACCATTCAACTCATAATACGTAGAAACTCCACACAAAGTGATGGTAAGGAAGGAAGAGGAGAAAGAAACAGGAGGAAAGGAGAAACATTTTGTCAAAGTACTTTTTATTTTTATTTATTTAACCTTTATTTAACTAGGCAAGTCAGTTAAGAACACATTCTTATTTACAATGACGGCCTACTCCTGGTTACTGGTTAATATTGTACCTTGGTGCATGCGGAGCTCATTACAGACTTGTGGAATTCCCCATCTACATAGATCTGTGGAGAGAGAAAGAGAGAGAGAGAGAAAGAAAGGGGGAGAGAGAGCGAGGGAGAGAGAAAGACCGAAAGAGAGAGAGAGAGAGAGCGAGAGCACGAGATGAGCACAGCATACGGAGACATTGGACTGTATAGAACAACACCAAAACCCATTTATTTACATTCTACTGTATCCCAGGTGAGAGGCAGCCTACCCTGTGTCCATACACAAAGGTTCCGTTGCTGCAGCCCAGCTCATCCAGCCAATCATGAGGCTGCTCTGTCCCACCATCCTGATGACCTCAACAGAGCCCACCTCAGCTGGAGGTTCTAAAGGGGCGGGACAAAAAACAATCAGACATCCATGCTTTCCATCAAGTGTACAGTAAACAGTGTATGTTGTCTGGGCTTCTCTACCCGGCTTAGCTCTGGGTTTGTTTGATTTCGCTTGTTCAGGTTGGCAGTTGGAGAGGAGCTTCTTGACACAATGGTTCTCATCAGGCAGTCATGGCCTCTCAGTGGGGGGCAGAGCAGAGGTGGAGGGGGCAGCTTTAGTGAGGGCTGTAGTTTTAAGGGTAATTGTTGGAGGGGCAGTTTTGGTCGGGGCAGTGTTCAACGAGATAGTGGTACTTCGTGCTTTAACAGTCCGAGCGGGGGCAGTAGTAGTAGTAGTAGTAGAAGGGGTAGCTGTTATGGGGGTATGCTTGGGTCATTTGAGGGCAGCAAGGTTTGGGTTGGGATAACCTGGAGAGTTTCCCTGACCTGGAGGGGGACTGGAGTAAACCTGGTGTCTGGTCTTGGAAGGGAGATCCTGGGGAGAAAATGGGAAAAAGGGGGTGACATGGTTGTAGTGTCTGTAAAGAGACTACATTGGGACTTTGTGCATAAAAATATGAATGTAAAATCATGAAACCTTCGCTTGTCATTGAACAGATCATCAGTCAAGTCAAAACCAAATCATGAAAGCTTAGCCTGTCATTGGACACAACAGCTGTCAGTCAAAACAAATCCAACAATAAATCCTCTATTAGCTCTAAACAACCAACAGACCCACAATTCTCCATTCACCCTCACCTTCAGAGCAGCTATGTCCAGATCCGTCTGGCTCTTCTTTCTCAGAAGAACATTGTACTGTCGAGAAGGAGACAAACAGCCTTTAGACAAAATACACTGACTGGAAATAAAAAACACGTTACAAAAAAAAGATATGTACTCACCACAAATACAGCTCTTTGGAGATTGTAAAAGCTCTCTTCTAATAAAAATGTATTCCTCATGCCTTTGAACAAATGTCACTAACTCTGTAAGCAGGGAGCTGTGGTCTTATCAGAGTAGAATGTCTCTCCTTGGCATTGGTCACTTTTGTATTGGTAAGTCTTGGAATTCAGGGAAGGTATTAAGCTGATCCTAGAGCTGTACAAAAGGATGACTTCTACCTAAATTGGTAACCTAAAGACACATTTGTACCTATCTTATATGACAGAGGGTTGTTGACCTTAGCTCTGATGTCATAATAGCACACCCTCGGTGAGGTGAGTGTGATGCTCCACACCTCTCTGATGCGCTGCTCTCTCTTCAGGGAAATGTACTCTGAACTCAGCTCCTTCAGAGCAACCCTAACACACACACACACACACACACACACACACACACACACACAATCTCGGCGAATGAACAACCACAAATTCAGGTATACAGTACACACATAGAAACACTTAGCTAAAACTCTCACAACACACACCTTTAAGTTCAGCCTGAAGCAAGTTGAAGTTCTCTTCTATCGGAGTCCAGAGTAAGTTGGCATCAGTCTTCTCTCTCTCCAGACCCGCTAGTCTGCTCTTCACCTCCCTCACCTAACAAAAGACACAGCCAGTGGGTTATCATCACATGACAATATTACTGTGGTTAGAGAGAGAGGGATACTTTCACTATTTGTACTTCTGCTCTCAGTGTGTGGTTCTCCCTCTTCGTCTCCTCCATCTCCTCTTCACTTCGTTGGCTGCGTGTGCTGCCCTCCTCACAGCCTCTTCTCGCCTGACCTCAGACACACTCAGCTCTGAGCCTGCACACACAGATTCTGTTCTGACCTCTGACCTTTCCTCTGACTGGCCAAGAGGACACAGGAAGTAAACAGCTCACCTCTGATTGGTTCTTCTCCAGTTCGTCTCGTGACCTTCTGTGTTCTGCCCCCAACGACTTGATCTCCTCCATCAGTTAATTCTGCTCCACCTCTGTCACCTCTTCCAAGTGTTCCCTGGATACAGGGATAAGTTAGCCATGCTACTACTACTGACAGAAACTCATCAGTGCCAACATACATAACATACACAACTCACACAAGTAAAAATATTCACTCATACCTGTGCAGACTGCCCCAGACGGATGGTCTTGTAGGAGTAGACCGTGGCCAGACTTCTCTGAACGACGTCATCCTCCGTATTTGGCGCAGCGACCCCTCTCTCTGTAACCACACCCTCTATGTGTGTTGCCATGCCAACGTGGTTCTCAGAGTACTGCTGGTTGTGACTCCGCCCCTGTGACAGCAGCTGATTCCGTAAAGGAGCGACGTCCATCTGCAACTGGTCTCTCTCCGCTGTGAGATGCTCTCTCTGTTCGCACAGAACATCCATTGACTGAACCAACTGCTCTCGCTCTTCTTTAAACTGCTTGACCGGGTCTCTGTCTTCTGTTTGAAGGCAGAGAGATGACAATTTGTCTCTCTCCTGCTCTAGAAGGCTGAGTGTCTGTGTTAGCTAGTCTCTCTGTCCCTTTAAACCACACATTGATTGCATCAACTGGTCTCTCTTCTTCTAGATTGTGGAGTGACTCGTTTAGTTGGTCTCTCATCTTCTTGACTGAAGAGAGACTGCGAGAGCTTGTCTCTCTCCTCCTGGAAACCAGACATTGACTGAACTAGCTGGTGTCTCTCCTTGTAGAAACCAGACATTGACTGAACTAGCTGGTATCTCTCCTCCTGGAGTCCAGACCTTGACGGAACTAGCTGGTCACTCTCCTCTTTTAAACCACACATTGACCATACCACCTTGTCTGTTATCTTTCAGACCTTGTAAGCTGTTCTTTCTCTTCTTTTAAACCGCAGAGTTCCTGATTGACCCGGTCGCGTTCTTCTTTCAGAACCCACACGGAGCGTGTTAGCTGGTGTTTCCCTGTCTGACACCTGAGTGAGAGGGAAACCTGTTCCCTTTCCTCTTTGAGATCACTGAGAGACCCAATTAGCTCGTCCCTCTCCTCTCTAAGCCTGGACCCTAACTCTGTGGTCAAATGGTTGTCCTTTTGATCCCTAACTGACTCGGTCGTGTGGTCAACCTGTAGTTCACCACTATTCACCGACCCTGGCGTGTGATCACCTTGTAGACTGGTCAAGAACCCTACCGGGGGTTGACCCTGTTGAGCGAACACTGACCCGACCGTATGCTCACCCTTTTGACCACACTCTGACTCAGTGGTCAAACCATGGTCACCCTGTTGTAGGCCTAGCTGACCGCTCTCAGTCAGTCTCTGCTGCAGCTCCATGATAGTGTTGAGGTCATCCTGTCTTCCTGGTTAGCTCGGTTATAAGACCTCCCTGCTCCTGGTTCTCCTGCCTGGAGCTCTCCCTCTCTAGCTTCCTCTCACTATCCCAGCTCTCTATGTGGGGCAGGAGCTCCTTGATACGCCTGCCCTGTGCCTGGTTCTCCTGGTTCAAGGCTAGAGCTAGGTCATCCTGGGCTAAGGCATACAGGGTTAGGTCATTATCGGCTAAGACTAGGGTAGTATTATTCTGGGTTGGAGTTGTGGTAAGCTTTCTGCTAACCTGGGGAATTAGGTTATGAATTGGCACCCTGTTTTCCTGGGCATTTCCTGTCATGCTTTTCCTTCCTAGCTAGCAGCCCTGCTCCGCCTCGCAGGTCCCCCCCCCCCCCCCCCCCCCCGTTTCTCCCTGCTCCCTGAGTTTACATTTCAGCTGGGCGTTCTCCTCGGTCACCCTGTGCAGCTGGTCCTGTGTGTGTTGGAGCGTGCTCTCCAGCTGGTCCCTGTGGTCCCGGAGTGAGTCCACGTCGCCCCCATGCTCCTGTAAGCCTCGGTCTCCTCGCTCAGGTTGAGAGGGGAAGCACCCAGGACCAAGACACCAGTCCCCCAGCTCACTGTTTTTAGTGCCATGGGATGTAGTTGAAGTCAGAAGTTTACATACACTTAGGTTGTAGTCATTTAAACTCGTTTTTCAACCACTCCACAAATGTCTTGTTAACAAACTATAGTTTTGGCAAGTCGAATAGGACATCTACTTTGTGCATGACACAAGTAATTTTTCTAACAATTGTTTACAGACATTATTTCACTTATAATTCACTATATCACAATTCCAGTGAGTCAGAAGCATCATGTTGTGGGGGTGCTTTGCTGCAGGAGGGACTGGTGCACTTCACAAAATAGATGGCATCATGAGGGAGGAAATTATGTGGATATATTGAAGCAACATCTCAAGACATCAGTCAGGAAGTTAAAGCTTGGTCGCAAATGGGTCTTCCAAATGGACAATGACCCCAAGCATACTTCCAAAGTTGTGGCAAAATGGCTTAAGGACAACAAAGTTAACGTATTGGTGTGGCCATCACAAAGCCCTGACCTCAATCCTATAGAAAATTTGTGGGCAGAACTGAAAAAGCATGTGCGAGCAAGGAGGCCTACAAACCTGACTCAGTTACACCAGCTCTGTCAGGAGGAATGGGCCAAAATTCACCCAACTTATTGTGGGAAGCTTGTGGAAGGCTACCCGAAACGTTTGACCCAAGTTAAACAATTTAAAGGCAATGCTACCAAATACTAATTGAGTATATGTAAACTTCTGACCCACTGGGAATGTGATGAAATAAATAAAAGCTGAAATAAATAATTCTCTCTACTATTATTCTGACATTTCACATTTTTAAAATAAAGTGGTGATCCTAACTGACCTAAGACATTGTTACTAGGATTAAATCTCAGGAATTGTGAAAAACTGAGTTTTAATGTATTTGGCTAAGGTGTATGTAAACGTCCAACATCAACTGTATGATGCCGGGGTTCTGGCTACGGTGGCCTGAGAGGTTCAGGAAGTTCGGCTGGGGTAGAGGCAGAGCGGAGGCTTCTGCTGCTCCACGGTGGTGAGCACAGGGAGGTGTGTTTAGTGATGACTGGCCCAGGGTCAGCTTCACCTGCATAGATGGTCAAAACTAAACATTAGAGACTCAACACAAAGCAGATCCCAGTCTCAAACACACAAGCCAGCCACACTCTTTAGTTCCTCTGTAGTTAATCAGATCAACATTCCACTCTGCAGCTAAAGCCATGATAATCCAACATTATAATCCATTGTACAATTTGCTTGTAATTGTACTCATTCACATTCTTGAGGCCGAACTCTTTAACAATTTAGACTTAAGACCTACTACTGATTAAGAGTCACCTCCACATTAGCTTCAATGTCATCACTCACCGGGTCAGTGTTGTCCACGTGGCAGGGGACTGGTTGAGCCAGGGCAGGGGTGTTTGGCAGGGCGGTAGCCAGGCTGGGGCTGGAGTCCCTGGGCTGGCACCAGAGCTAGGGCTGGGGGTAGAGACGGGGGTCAGTAGAGCCCGGGCTGTGGTTGATCTGTCTCAGGGTGTGGCTGAGCCTCTTACACAGTCTCTGGTTCTCCTCCTGCAGTTCCTCCACCTCCTCCGTCATGGAGCTCTCATTCAGCTTGAGCCTGTGGACCACCGTCCTCATTTCCTCCACGACAGGAAGTGGTCATTTTGCTGTGCTTCCTGCAGCTGTTCCAACAGCCCCCTCCGCTCCTCCAGCCCCTGCTCCTCCTTCTCCAACAGCCCCCTGAGGTCCTCCTGGAGGCTGAGGATGAAGCCTCTGTCTGTCCTCACCCCACTCTCCCTCACCCTCACGCTCTCTCTCTCCCCCTCTCTTTCTTCCTCTATTTCTATTTCATCCGCTCCCTGCTTCTGCTGGAGATGCTGTCCGTAGCGTCTCCACTGTGTATTTTCCTCCTCACCATCCCCATCCTCCTCCTCTCTTTCCTCCCTTGGGTGGGCCAGTCTTTCGGACTCTGTCCTCCGTTGGCACCATGACAGGGTAGTTGACGCTAGCTGCGTTGACAGTGGCTACGTTGGTGGATGAAGATACAGACATCTCCAGAACATGTCTCTCCAGCTGGTGGACTCTGGTCTGCAGGCCCTGCTCCCCGTCTCTGGCCAGGCCGAACTTGAGCTGCAGCTGGCTCTTAAAGTGCTCAAAGTACTGAGACTGGCAACCCATCTCCTTCTCTTTAGCCAGGAGCTGGGCCTGGCAGCACTGTAGCCTCTCCCTCCACACACACGATTCCTATGCTCCTTCTCCTGGTACTGGGAAAGACCGGTCATGATAGAACTATGACACAGTTACTCCTCACATCTGAGTAATGTCATATCTCATATAATGCAACAGAGAGGGAGACTACAGTCACAATAGCACTACACCTGAGAAATGCTAGATTTAAACCACACTCACAATACACTTACACAATAATGACAATTTATTATAACAGGCTTATACTACAATTTACAGTACAGCTTACAGGACATGTACATTTTACTACTTCTCACTCTATAAGCCTCATTGAAGCTAATGTAAAGCTCAGTACAGTCTCTACTCACCATGAAGCGCACCTCCTCCCTGAGCGCGTGGAGCCGCTCGTCCAGCGTCTGGCGTCGCTGCATGCTGGGACAGTGGAGGACTGAGTGTGCTGTGAGGTCCTCCACCTTCTGTTGCAGGCTCTGCTCTGGCACCTCCAACTCTCTGATCCAGCACAGGATGACGACATGACTCATTAGATCACATGACATTGTCATACCATTACATGATTAAGCATAGCATCGCACGATTAGCATAGCATCGCACGATTAACATAGGATTACATGATTAGCATAGCATAACATTAGCATTAAACAGAGATGAGACCTACTGTCAAAATGTTTTTGCCAGTCATCTGTCCAAGAGAAAGTAGAAGTGTGCACACATACCTTACTGACGGCAATATTAGAAATAAACCCCACAACCAGTGATACCATGCTAAGAGGCAAGCAACAGTCTTACTGTGTCAGCATTCCGTGTGGTAAGCTGCATGTTAGCATGACAGTGTGCGCAATGTGATATGGTTGTGGCCATATGTTGTAGCTGTGTGATATGTGATCCCCGTCTCTCTGTCACCTGCTCCTCACCTGCTGTGCAGCAAGCTCTCAGACTCAGTAAAGGAGCTGACGTTGTCTCTCAGGCTGTGCTCTAGAAGCTTCACTCTATGGGTCGGAACCTGGAGGTCTGGGGTGCCAGCTGCACAGAACTGCACAACACAGCTGGAGAAGGAAGTATTTGTGTTGGGTTTGTTTTGTCAAGGTAACTGAAGATACACAAATACAGTGCTGTGATAATAAACTCAGTAAAAAATGAAAATGTCTCTTTTTCAGGACCCTGTCTTTCAAAGATAATTCAAATAACTACAGAGATCTTCATTGTAAAGGGTTTCAACACTGTTTCCCATGCTTGTTCAATGAACCATAAACAATTAATGAACATGCACCTGTGGAACGGTCGTTAAGACAGTAACAGCTTACAGACGGTAGGCAATTAAGGTCACAGTTATGAAAACTTAGGACACTAGAGAGGCCTTTCTATTGACTCTGAAAAACACAAAAAGAAAGATGCCCAGGGTCCCTGCTCATCTGCGTGAACGTGCCTTAGGCATGCTGCAAGGAGGCATGAGGACTGCAGATGTGGCCAGAGCAATAAATTGCAATGTCCGTACTGTGAGACGCCTAAGACAGCGCTACAGGGAGACAGGACGGACAGCTGATCGTCCTCGCAGTGGCAGACCACATGTAACAACACCTGCACAGGATCGGTACATCCGAACATCACACCTGCGGGACAGGTACAGGATGGCAACAACACCTGCCTGAGTTACACCAGGAATGCACAATCCCTCCATCAGTGCTCAGACTGTCCACAATAGCTGAGAGAGGCTGGACTGAGGGCTTATAGGCCTGTTATAAGGCAGGTCCTCACCAGACATCACCGGCAACAACCGGTGGGCACAAACCCACCGTCGCTGGACCAGACAGCACTGGCAAAAAGTGCTCTTCACTGATGAGTTGCGGTTTTGTCTCACCAGGGGTGATGGTCGGATTTGCTTTAATCGTTGAAGGAATGAGCGTTACACCGAGGCCTGTACTCTGGAGCGGGAACGATTTGGAGGTGGAGGGTCTGTTATGGTCTGGAGCGGTGTGTCACAGCATCATCGGACTGAACTTGTTGTCATTGCAGGTAATCTCAACGCTGTGCGTTATAGGGAAGACATCCTCCTCCCTCATGTGGTACCCTTCCTGTAGGCTCATCCTGACATGACCCTCCAGAATGACAATGCCACCAGCCATACTGCTCGTTCTGTGCGTGATTTCCTGCAGGAATGTCAGTGTTCTGCCATGGCCAGTGAAGAGCCCGGATCTCAATCCCATTGAGCACGTCTGGGACCTGTTGGATAAGAGGGTGAGGGCCATTCCCCCCCAGAAATGTCTGGGAACTTGCAGGTGCCTTGGTGGAAGAGTGGGGTAACATCTCACAGCAAGAACTGGCACATCTGGTGCAGTCCATGAGGAGGAGAGGCAGTAGTTAATGCAGCTGGTGGCCACACCAGATACTGACTGTACCTTTTGATTTTGACACCCCTTTGTTCAGGGACACATTATTCCATTTCTGTTAGTCACATGTCTGTGGAACTTGTTCAGTTTATGTCTCAGTTGTTGAATCTTGTTATGTTCATACAAATATTTATACATGTTAAGTTTGCTGAAAATAAACGCAGTTGACAGTGAGAGGACGTTTCTTTTTTTGCTGAGTTTATAAAGTCACTTACCTATTGAGGATTCTTTGTTGTGTTTCACAGACCGGTGACACATTCTGTCCCCGTAGTCCTCTGGTGTCCCTCTACTCCGGAGTACAGAGCTTTCACTTCTTGTTCATTGAACTTGGCCATGACAGCCGTTTCGCCAACCGTTTCCATGGAGACCCTCCTGCACTGAGCTTTCTGGGAATGCCCAGGACTTGACTAGTCTGTTAGGAAATCGCCCTGCTTTTTTAAAATCAACTCTTTCTCCTCCTTCTCCTCCCACCTCTACGATTGCACTCTTTCGTTGTCTGGCTCTAAATCCACCTGAGGCACTGTCTCCATCTCAGTTTCTCTGTTTCTTTATTGACCTGCTTCAGTGTTCCAGTTACAATGTTTATGCTTTTTAGAACTCACATTAGAGTTTGGCTAAATGTTCCACTTCCAGAAATGGTAGGGGACATTTCCGTTATTAAAAAAAACTCTGATATATCTCTTTACAAGTCTCTGATATTTGTTCACTTTTCAAAGTCATGGTTTTGTTTTGCATTCCAGGTAAGTGTCTTCCACAAAAGTGCACGTGTATCAAAAAGGCCATATAAGGTTTGTGAACCATCTAAAAATGGATGAAAAAAAACAAATATGTTGTGTTTCTCTTCCTCACTCTCCACCTGAGCGCCTTAGCACCTGTGAAAACAGACAAATGGCCATCAAAATAATCATGTTATTACACAGTATTATGACGGTTGTGTAGGTGTGTATCATTACCTGTTGTCGGTCCATGTCAGTGTCATTAAGGCCAAAGAATAAAAGCTAGAGAGAAAAACAAAAAGAGGAACAAAAACTAAAAAGAAAAGAAGAATTTTAAAGAATGGTCATAAAAGGAGAGAGAAGAAGACAAGTGTTACTGTTATCTTGAATAATATATATTTTTTTTTTAAGTCAGTCTACATGCTCCCATGCCCCACCACATTCATAACTATGAAACGTAGAAACTCTACATGACATATATACCTTTTCTTCTATTTCCTTTACTTGTCTCTTTTGCATCTCAATCATGTCTTCCAACTGCCTTATTCTCTGTAACGGAAACAACACAGAACCTAGAGTTCAGGAGGTCAACGTCATACTTTTGACAGGCAGCATACGATAGTTCATATGGGTAATGTGTGGCCTTACGGTCTGTCATTATCTTCACAGTTGAAGTAGAAAATGAAATGGTTATGGTTGCTTAACAGAGTCTGTTTCCACATATTCCCAAAAACCTGTGCTCCTACCATGTTACCATGGTAGCTGTTGCAGAGTCATAAAAATCCCACTGCCTTGACAACGAGCGAGTGGAACTTTGTTCTGCAAGACCAGGATCTGATTTGTTGACTGAAAGAAGATTAGAGGTAAAACCTAGAACCTTTGGTATTGGCTACACTGGCCCTGCTTCCCTCTACAACTTCCCTGTCCTTCAAAAGGGGGAATCTGCAGTTCGAACAATAACAGCAGAGGGATTGTGCTGGAGAAATGTGCCACTCTCAAACTCATGGACAGAGCTATGGATACAGGGACTAAAAGTCTAAAAACGTTTGTAGCAACTGCAGATTGCCCCTTTAAACACTACAGGCTAATGAGAAAGAACTGGCATTTGAGACGAACACACTCCGTGTGGAATCCAAGAACCTTCACTGGAACCATACCAGTCCCAATCCACTGGTAGGTACTCCTGATCATAGAATTAGGAATAAGAATAGTAATTTAATACGATTACTATTTACGATTACGATTAATACGATGCTCCTGATAGAGTTATGAAACACTGGAAACACACTGATCACATTTGCGTGGCTGACCTGAATGCTAAAAGCTGCTTAGGTCATAACCACAACACAGCTGAGTCAGCCAGAGAGGAGGCAGGGCCTGGAAAAGAGCTGTTTTAAGGGTTGTGATTAGTGTGAGATCCTAAAATTGCAACCAGCACGGCTGGTGGAGGAGACCACTGACTGGGAAGAATCGCTCAACTGCAGGTCAGTTACAGAGAATGTTTTTTATAATTAATGTTTTTAGTAAACTGTTATGGTGTTATAGATTAGAAAGACGATGGTTCGTTTCTGAAGCAATGGATTGCATACGGTTAAGATTAGGGCGGCAGGTAGCCTAGTGGTTAGAGCGTTGGGCCAGTAACCGAAAGGTTGCTGGATCGAATCCCCGGGCTGACAAGGAAAAAATCCTTCGTACTGCCCCTGAACAAGGCAGTTAAACCCACTGTTCCCCGGTAGGCCGTCATTGTAAACTGACTTACCTAGTTAAATAAAGTTTACATTTAAAATAATAATAGAAAAGGTTAAGATAAGACGTGTTAAGACTTTTAGTTACGAGGTGAGGCGTATGAAGACGATTAGAATAAGGATAGGGCTTCTGTGAAATGCTGACGTTTGGAGGGATACACAAAACATAAGCACTCACACACACAAAAGCAGGAGGGATACTGCATCTTTATACAAATACACCAACACTCATACTGACACACACATACACGTAGAGGGAGGGAGGGATACTGCATCTTTTCTCTGTGGCGGCTGCAGGTTAAGGCCTTTCCTTACCTGCTGGGCCTGCTGTAGGAGCTCCATGCGCTCCTGTAAGATCTGACTGTCATACTGGCGACTCTGCCTGAGTATCTGCCTCCGCAGTTTGTCCACGGCTAGCCCCAGCTCCTCCCTCTGCCTGTCGGACAGAGACTCTGCCACCGCACGCCCCCCGGGCTCCTGCTGCAGAGCGTTATACAGCGTAGCCTCCAGCTCCGCGATCCTCTGTCATACAGCCACACACACACACACACACAGGCATGCCACTGTGATCATGGCATAGATGGAAAACACTGTTCCACTTTATATCTAGTGTTGCTATAATGATATGCTGTTCATGGCAATTGCATGGTAACTAAAGTGTAGGTACTAAGTACACTTTGTTACATAGTACTTACAGCTATGTTTTATTACGCCAGTGTAGTTACCATGTAAATACATGCTTCTACTGACACAATATAAAGTGGAACTAAAAACACAAATACACACCAACAAAAACACTGAATAAAATGTATAAATGGAAGTGAATGCTACATACTCTTACTGTTACCTGACTTTAAATGTGTTAACACTCGTAAGGCTGCCGGCCCCGATGGCATCCCTAGCCGCGTCCTCAGAGCATGCGCAGACCAGCTGGCTGGTGTGTTTACGGACATATTCAATCACTCCCTATCCCAGTCTGTTGTCCCCACATGCTTCAAGATGGACACCATTGTTCCTGTTCCCAAGAAAGCTCAGGTAACTGAACTAAATGACTATCGACCCGTTGCACTCACTTCTGTCATCATGAAGTGCTTTGAGAGACTAGTCAAGGAGCATATCACCTCCACCCTACCTGATACCCTAGACCCACTCCAATTTGCTTACCACCCCAATAGGTCCACTGACGATGCAATCGCCATCACACTGCCCTATCCCATCTGGACAAGAGGAATACCTATGTAAGAATGCTGTTCATTGACTACAGCTCAGCATTTAATACCATTGTACCGTCCAAACTCGTCATTAAGATCGAGACCCTGGGTCTCGACCCCGCCCTGTGCAACTGGGTCCTGGACTTTCTGACAGCCCCCCCAGGTTGTGAAGGTAGGAAACAACATATCCACCCCACTGATCCTCAACACTGGGGCCCCACAAGGGTGCGTTCTCAGCCCTCTCCTGTACTCCCTTGTTCACCCATGACTGCGTGGCCAAGCACGGTTCCAACTCAATCATCAAGTTTGCAGATGACACTACAGTTTTAGGCTTGATTACCAACAACGACGAGATGGCCTACAGGGAGGAGGTGAGGGCCCTCGGAGTGTGGTGTCAGGAAAATAACCTCTCACTCAATGTCAACAAAACAAAGGAGATGATCGTGGACTTCAGGAAACAGCAGAGAGAGCACCCCCCCACACCATCCACATCGACAGGACGGTAGTGGACAAGGTGGAAAGTTTTAAGTTCCTCGGCATACACATCACGGACAAAATGAAATGGTCCACCCACAGAGACAGCGTTGTGAAGAAGGCGCAACAGCGCCTCTTCAACCTCAGGAGGCTGAAGAAATTTGGCTTGTCACCAAAAACACTCACAAACTTTTACAGATGCACAATCGAGAGCATCCTGTCGGGCTGTATCACCACCTGGTACGGCAACTGCACCGCCCTCAACCACAAAGCTCTCCAGAGGGTAGTGAGGTCTGCACAACGCACCGGGGGGGGGGGGGGGGCAAACTACCTGCCTTCCAGGACACCTACAGCACCCGATGTCACAGGAAGGCCAAAACGATCATCAAGGACAACAACCACCTGAGCCATGGCCTGTTCACCCTGCTATCATCCAGAGGCGAGGTCAGTACAGGTGCATCAAAGCTGGGACCGAGAGACTGAAAAACAGCTTCTATCTCAAGGCCATCAGACTGTTAAACAGCCATCCCTAACATAGAGAGGCTGCTGTCAACACACTGACTCAAATCTCTGGCCACTTCAATAAATGGACGTAATAAAAGGTATTACTAGTCACCTTAAATAACGCCACTTTAATAATGTTTACATATCCTACATTACTTATCTCATATGTATATACTGCTCTATACCATCTACTGTATCTTGCCTATGCCGCACGGCCATCGCTCATCCATATATTATTAAGTACATATTCTTATTCATCCCTTACATGTGTGTGTATAAGGTCGTTTTTTTTGTTAGATTACTAAATTGCTAGATTACTTGTTAGATATTACTGTATTGTCGGAACTAGAAGCACAAGCATTTCGCTACACTCGCATTAACATCAGCTAACTATGTGTATGTGACCAACACAATTTGATTTGATTTATATGGTGGTAGTGAGTCTTGAATCCAGTTAGGGATTTGAAGAACATAAAACATATGGGCTTTTTATGCCTTTACTCTGTACTCAAGCATTCACACATCTATAGCCTACGTTTGTTCCCTCCAAAACACCTTCTCATTGGAATTACACATTTCACTCAGGCATTGTGTCTTAAAGTACTAGGGATATGTCTGAACATCAGCCGTACTTCCCCAGTCAGTAGGGCATGTCTCTTTCTGTCCTTTAGTACCCAGTGCAAACAGGGATTCATTGAGGTAAAAGATGCAGTATCCCGACAACACAAACTCAAACAGGGTTTGGTCTCTGGGTCCGTGATGTTTGATGGGTTTACATCAGCTAGAGGGCTGACAGTGTGTCTAGATGAAGGCCTACAACATGCTCGCACTTTATGAAAATAAATGTGATCGTGATTAGAACTGGTGCTCGATAATATAATGACCATTGGGTTTTTATAATATTAGAACAATAAATGCCATTCAGCAGATGCTTTTATCCAAAGCGACTTAATCATGTGTGGATACATTTTTACGTACGGGTGGTACCAGGAATCGAACCCACTATCCTAACATTAAAGGCACCATGTTCTACCAACTGAGCTACAGAGGACAACCACCCATGTTCCTACAAGCAGGAGGCAGCTGTAGAGTAACCCTCCTGTCCCATCGTGCTGCTGTGTCGTACCATGTAGGCCTGATCCAGGGCCTGCTTCCTGTAGTCCAGCTCCTCCTCCAGGAAGCCCTTCTGCTTACTGAACAGGTCCTGGAACAGCCACAGCACAGAGGACATGACATCCCAGGAGTTGACATCACACGATATGATTTCACATCATGACAACGGTGTCGTGTGCTGTATGTAGAGGTTGTAGAAGAACAAGCTGACGCGTGTACAGATACGTTTGTCTTTTTCTCTCACCTTCTCATTCTCCAGGTCGATCATCTTCTGGGTCAGGGCTGCCTCTGTGCTGTCTATCTGCTTTAACCACTATGGAGAGAGAGAGAGAATTAATTCCACAGTAGATAATGGATATGACCAGTAGGTGTCAGTAATGGCAGGCTGAGTGGCGATGAGGAGGAGGAGAGACTGACCTTCTCACACATTGAGAGAACCGTCCCCGCCTGAATGACCACAACCTGCTCCTCGTTACGCAAGTTCTGGAGAGGTGGAGAGGAAGAGGAGAAAAGAAAGGGATAGAGGACGGGGGAAAATAATTAAAGTATTTAAGGTTTTAATTGAGAAGTAAAATTAGCCCGTGTGAGTTTTACTAAGCGCGTTAGGAAGAGTGGAGACTAATGTGAACTCACCCCATTATCTCCCAAGATATCCAGCTTCTTCATCAGATCTGGAATGACCACGTCCTAAAGAGGGTTCACACATCCAGTTCATATAGGGAGAAAGAGGGGAAGAGCGAGACAGACAGACAGACAGACAGACAGACAGACAGACAGACAGACAGAGAGAGAGAGAGAGAGAGAGAGAGAGAGATACCTTGATGCCCTCCTGATGGCAGTATATCTGCAGAGCGCTGTTGGTGTTCTCTGGGAAGGTGGACATGTGGAAGCCCATGGCTGGAGACCTGCGTTCCCTCTCCTATTGGACAACACAGACAGTTAACCCCACCCTCATACACACAGTCCTCCCCATCCACTTCATGTGCCACAAAAGTCAGTCCCCTAAAGACAATCCAACTAACATTCTGATTGTTTGGTAAGTGAGACTGATAGTGAATGGGTCATGGTTGGGAACTGAACTGAATGATGTAATGATGTACAGTACTTACATGATGAGGATAGCATGCTCAGAATCTGTCCAAATAAGGTGGGTGGAGAAAAATGTTTTTAAAGATGACGCAAACCAAAGCAAATGGGGTTTTAAAACATCTTCAAATGTATGAGTGTGTAAGTGATTGAAGATCTTTCGGTCCGTTATGGGTCCACCCTTCTTTAGGAGTCTGTGTATTATGAGTTGATCTCATCTTGAAGTGATAGAGTATATCCTATGATGTCATAACGAAAGACACTGATCCTACATCAGTTGTTGGAGGCAGTGTGATTGAAACAAGTGAAACCTGAAAAGGTGGAAAGCTATGCAGTCAATCTTCTGTTGAGAACATTTAAAAAAAATCCAGGACATGTATGACGAATGGTTTGAAAGTAATGTATACAACTGAAATAAATGTACGTTTTTTTTATGAAAGTAAATAAAACTTAAGAACTACATGCAGGAAGGGGAGACAAATGAACAAAGATGGGGTGGATGGTGAACTTAAATACATTTTATTCCATACAAATTTATATTCATCTCACTTAAGACAGCATTCTTGTACATCTTTCAATGTAAAAAATACAAGTTTCCAGTTCAGTGGGGATGGTAAGGCAGTCAGAAAGCAAAACGAGGAAATACAGGGTACATACAATGGGTCGAAGCACAGTAGTATGTGTGTGTGTGTGTTCGTGTGTATTCTGGTCACTGTATGTAGGTCCTGCGTCGGGTGTGCAGGCCGGTGTCGCCCCCTGGGGACAGTTTGATGGTTGTACACTCTCTTACTTCCAGCTCTAGCACTCTGAATTCCAGCAGCTCATTCTGGTCCCTCGCGTCCTGCACCTCTGCCTGCAGCTTCGACTCAGCCTGCTGTAATACACACATCTACAAACACACACACTTTTGTATTTCCCGCCACATGACATCATTTATCTATTAAAGTACACACTCAAAATGCGCCATATCCTCATGTCCTTTCCTTCCAGATGGCTCACAGGACAGTGTTGAGTGACAGAGGAAGTGTCTTACCTTGTCGTGGAGTTCCTGATTGGCCCTGATGAGGTACTGCTTCTCCTCCACCCACTTAGAGTCCTGGAGAAACATAGTCACACACACACACACACACGTCTCAGAAGAAAACAAAAGCATCACAACACAGAATCACAGGGGAGAAAAGAGAGCCATGCCACCCAGAAGGGATACTGAACAAGCATAGGCACCAAAGCCCAAACAGATCCAGCCCTACCTGCTCAGTCCAAACGAGCTGGTTTACAACAGAGACCCACAAGCCCAAAATAAGTGAAATAATGATTTCAAAACAGTGAACATACATGCATTCACAAGACAAACAGAAGAAACTGGTGTAGCATGGCTTTATTGAACCAAAATGAAAACAGAGAGGAAGGCCACCACCAGTATTACAGTGAACAACATGCTGATCAGAGGAACAGGAATATTGAGGCCCCCCTCAGAGGTGCGAGCAGTGCAACAGAACGTGCAACAAGGCCACAGCGACACAAACAGGTAACACGCAGTAAACCAATGTGACGCATGCCACAGGTAACAGAGAACGACAGGAGGTAGCTAGGAGTTCTGACCTCTGTGAAACGCTGCCCAGGCTTAGATCTGTTCAATCGAATGAAATAATTCTGAGCATTCAACAATCAGATTGAACAATTATGTGATCTGCATTCGGTGTCCATTGGTTTTGACCCCAAATCCAGATACTCTTCACGACATATATTTCACTCTGTGATTTTACAAATGTGATTGCTTAAAACATGGAAATAATCAAATTGACATATCTTTACAGAGGAACGTAGTAAGATGATTTCCACATAATGTGATTTTTTTTATTTTATTAACCTTGTGTCTGTCATAGTCATGTCTGTAAATGGTATAATTTGGTATGATTGGTGGATTTGTTTGGCATAACGTAACATTCAATCAATTTGATCATGAGTAGATTTAATGCTGATTCGCTCTTTTCCAGTGAAAATAGACTATATAAAAAGGTCTGGGGAAAAAACACTGTCAACAATGGTTGGAGCATGCAAATAGGGCAGAGTTGTGACATCAGAGCGTCATCACAGGATTCTGCAGCAGATCCGGTCGGCGTAGCACCAGGCCAAAAGCAAAGCCCCCAGACAGACAAGCAGCAGGGTCAATGAGAGCGGAGCAGCCAGGGACCTCCCAGTCTTCTCCCCGCCATTTTTCTCTTTTACCTGCCCCCTCTCGGCTAATGCCTTCTCCAGGTCGCCAATCTTTGCCTGGCAGCCTATTAGATCCGCCTGCAACTGCTCACGGTTCTGCGGGAACAGGAACAGAGGCCAGAGTCAAATTAGTTGAATCGAGTTAGTGCTGGGCTGGAACAAAAGCCTCTACATCCTGCAGCCCTTCAAGACCAAAGAACATTCATCTTGTACTTCTCATGTTTTGAGACAGTGATGGTCACATCAGGAGTTTATGGATAGATTTTAGGGGAATGTGTTAGGGGTTATGAGGAGGTAGGCGTTAAAGCTACTAACCCTGGCTTCTCTCTCAGCGTCGTGCGACCCCCCAGCCTGTTCCTGCAGGAGGGCGTAGGCCCGCTGGAGAGCCTGGTACTCTCTGGTCAGCTGTCTGAACCTCAGTTCTGCCTCTTCACGAGATACACCCTGGAGGAAGAGAGACAGGGTCAAACACACACCTGAACACCATTAAATTTGCGCAAGCGTTTATTAACTTACAGCTGAAAAATGCATTGAAAATATAGGGAGTGATACTTTATTCAGTGAGAAGGGCCATCAGCGTTTACGCACCAATTTATTTTACCACTACACCACTGCTAAACAGCAAATACACACACACCCCTTTTCTCACTTATCGCTCTTCCGTGACCTGGAAACCGATGAGTGGTCAAGGAGTGTCAATTCTTTAATAGGCTAACGGAAGACGGTCCTCACCTCCTCAATAGCATCCTTTTCATGAGGAAGCACAAGTGTATCCTACCTGAGTTTTGAAATCTGCCACGGCCCCTTTAAAATCAGCTATTGTTTTCTTGAATGAGTAAAGCATGCAAACATTTAAAAACGATGTGCTACTTATCCTTCTTATCTATAAAATGTCTTGCACAACCAGCTACATTTATTCATCACTTATGAAATGTATTTTGGGATTCCACTCTGTAAAAATTATTTGCCTGATGACGCACGATTGGAGAAGGAGAGTTATTTAATTTCAAAAGGATGCCAGAAAGGACGGAGGAGAGAGGATGCAGGAGTTGAGCAAATCCAATTGAGTAAAGGCCACAGACACACACTTACGTCTTCCAGGTCCTCCTCGGGTGTAGCGGGGGTACGGTCTGTGAGGTCAGTGATGTAAGAGGTCAGAGAGGACGTTTCAGAGTCCACAGACTCCTCGTCAAATCCAAAATACGTCTCCACAACATGCCTCTGGGAGAGGAGAGAGAGAGAAGGTGGGGAGGGGGGCGGCAAGGGGGAGAGAGGATCTGTAACATATTGATTTGCACACTCACAAAAATGTTAGGAGAAAATACAAAAACACCCCCCCATTATTATACAGAACACTCACATAGTGCCTACTGAAAGTCTACCCATCACTTAATCAGATGTGGCTGCCTTAAAATGTAATCTAAAAAGGATTACATTTTCCTACAGATCTACTCCATACTTTAAAGTTAGACTTTTTTTTTTATTAATACAAAATGGAGATGAGTGTGAAGAAATGCAATCAACACAAGAGTTAATACTTGGTGGAAGAACCGTTACAGCTGTGAATAATTTTGAATAAGATCCGCCCAACCTTGCACAACTCTGAGGGCAACATAAAGTATATCAATTGTTTTTGTCAAAAATGCTCAAGCTCAGGAAATTATGGCTGGGAATCATTGATGGACAGCAATATTCAAAGCTTGCCTCTGACTTTCAAGCAAAATTAATTCAGGACTGAGACTGGACCACTCAGGAACGCCTCTTGGAAAGCCATGTCATTGGCATCAACTTTTGTGTAATTGTTCACCTTAAAAATAAAACTCTCTCCCAGGATTAGGTATTCAAATCCAATATAGCACAACAGAGAGTGAAACCCTCTGTATTGTCTAGTATTGTGGTGGCTGCATCATGCATGCTTGTCGCCGGCAGGGACTGAGGAACTTATCAGGATAAAAATAAATATGAAAGGAGCAAAGTATGAGGAAAAGCCATTGTAGACTTCTGAAAACCTAACCCCGAGATAGTAACATGTTCCAGCTGTAAAATTACACACATTTTAATGCCAAAGACACACCAGAATGGCTTTTCAAGAGGTGTTGAGTGTTCCAGAATGGTCCAATCTCAGTCTGGACTTAGATCTGCTGGAAAATCAGAGACAAGGTTTGAATATTGCTGTCCATCAATGATTCCCAACCAAATGTACTGAACTTGCGCAATTTTGTCAAAAACAATGGATATACAGTATGTTGCCCTAAGAGTTGTGCAGGGTTGGTAGAATCATATTTAAAATTATTCACAGATGGCAAAGGTGCTTCCACCAATTATTAACTCCGATTTTTTTTTATTACATTTGGAAAAAGTTCTAATAGTTTTTCTTTCACTTTGAAAGTGTGGAGTAGGTTGTGAAGATCGGTAGCATAAAAAAAACATGCAAGGCTGTGCAAGGGGTGTGTAGACTTTCACAAGCACAGTCCGTCAACCTCGGAACAATCACTTCCATATCCCTTACCATCGGATTACGAAACCAAAACTCTCCTCACAATATTCTCTAAAAGAAAAAGGCCAATCTCGTCCTTCCCATTGATCTTAACAACATTCTCTAAAACCACTGTATCTTTCCCATTGTGTCCAGGTCCAATCCACTCAGTCAGCTCAAATGGTTACTATACCACAATAAAGTCCTTACCATCGTGTTTGTAGGTCATCTCCTGACAACCGGAGAAGTAGAGACAGACCATAGCACACAGGCCGATAAAGAAGGAGAAGTAGAGGATGAGCTGGAAGTACTCATACATACTGCTGTTATACTAGAACCCCCCCCCCCGACAAATCCAGTATCTTCCAAGGCAATCTACACTGTACGTGCCAGTCCTCGAGCACTGAGCTCTGACACACAACCGTGTCTCAGTCGCGTACTACGCAGACAAAGACGGAGCGAGAGAGGAGGTGTTAACT